>NC_143581.1:152293540-152593749 GCF_048544385.1 Mastigoproctus giganteus | reverse complement strand
TCCCAGCGAACACATAAGAGAACTCCAGAAAGTGGCAATCCTGAACACCTGTAAGATAGTCAGAGATTTCCTCGACCAACAGTAACACCAGATATTATAACCACTCTGTGTAGTTTGTAGCAGTACCCGTCACGTAGTGGAATCCCCAAATCAGGGAGAAAAAAATAGAAAGAAATAAATAATCATAATAAAAGTTACCTCATTGGACTTACCTTCCTCAAGGTCACAGTGAAGGCTGAGGCAGATAGAGGCGCCATCTGGTGTCACTTGTGAGAACTAACTAAATAAATAAACTACAGGACAAGAGCCGAAGCTAAACAAGTCCACCTCCATATAGGGATGATGTCGCAGATAAATATTCATACTTCATCGAGTGTGGCGCAGGATAAAGTCACTCACCTTCAGGACTTAGGCAGAGGGGTCGGTACGAAAATAAGGAGACAGTCTCCCGAGCAAATCCTTAGCCATAGTTATGAGAGCGTCCTTGGACTCAGGGGAGGTTCCCACGGATGGAGATGTGCAAATGTATCCCCAATTCACAAAGGGGGATCGAAGGGTGACACGAGTAATTACAGACCAATTAGTTTAACTTCTGTTCCGGGTTACTCTAGACAAGAATGCAGCAATAATTCAGACACAGCATGGGTTTGTTAAGGGAAAGTCTTGTCTGACAAATTTGATAGGATATTATGATGTGGTTACAAAGGAACTGGATGCAAAAAATAATTTTGATATCATATACAGTATTTGGATTTCAGGAAAGCTTTTGACACTATTGCGCATCGAAGACTATTGTACAAATTGGAGCAGAATGGTATTAAGGGTAAGTTGCTACAATGGATAAAAGGATGGTTAAGTGGGAGAAGACAGAGGGTGGTAATCAATGGGTGCTGCTCTTCTTGGACTAATGTTATTAGTGGAGTCCCACAGGGTTCGGTGTTAGGTCCGCTGTTGTTTTGAAAAAATATTCAATGATATTGATGAAGGTATATCAGGCTTAATGTCGAAGTTTGTAGATGATACAAATGTTGGCAGGGTTGTTAATGACAGTAATGGCAGTGTGTTACTGCAACAGGATCTGGATAATTTGGGCAGATGGGCTAAGAAGTGGCAACTGAAGTTTAACCTTGACAAATGCAAAGTACTGCATATGGGTAGAAGTAACCCCAGAGAAACATACCAACTGTGTGGTACTACACTTATGGTGGTAGAAAATGAAAAAGACCTGGAAGTAATTGTGCAGTCAGATATGAAGTTTTCTGAGCAATGCAGACAGGTTGCCAGGGCAGGTCATGGGGTTTTGTCAATGATATATAGGAATTTTTCTAGCAAGGAAAAGAAGGTGATTATCCCTCTGTATAAGGCAATGGTCAGGCCACGCCTTGAGTACTGCGTACAGGTCTGGAGGCCTCATTTTAGGAAGGATGTAGATTTACTTGAGCGTGTACAGAGAAGGGCAACAAGATTCGTGAGGGGAATGAATGGATCCTCTTACCAAGACTTAAGTTCTTAAGAAGGGATCCTCTTACCAGGACAGGCTTAAGTTCTGCAAATTGCAGTGGCTGGAGACTAGGCACCTGCGCGGTGATCTGATTGAAGTGTATAAGGCCTTGAATGGGTTGAGCACGCTGAATTTTAATGGGATCCTTCCACTTGTTCAGATTACGAACCTAAGGGGGCATAAATTTAAATTAAGAAAAGACAGATGTAGAATAGATGTACGGAAATTTGCCTTTAGCGAGCGGGTGGTTAATTGCCGGAACAAACTTCCATCTGTCGTTGTGGAAGTTGATAGGTTGAATAAATTTAAGGAGGAACTGGACAGGTATTTGGAGGGAATGATGTGATTTTTTTTTTTTTTTTTGGCTGATGCTGCGTAAGCTCATACACTTGCTTTTTTGCATCAGATGCCACTACTACTACTACTACTACTACAGTGGAGCAAATGGCGCTATGCCCCGTAAGGCAACCACATGTGCACGTGTGTATTTGTAATGGGCGGCACCTGGAACATCAGTTCATCTCCGCCTCGTATCTCTGTGAAGAACAGTACCACTCTAGAAGGGCCAGAAATAAGTACTATATGTTTGTGTGTGTTCTGTTGTTGTGTCTGACCGCTTGGCTACCCAGAAGCATCGCTCACCTGGACAGATGATTCTACGTACTCGTCCACACCACGGGAAGGTGGGCCAGTCCCAATGGAGCTCGCACTCGTAAGGCTACTAAAAGAGAAGGGCAAGACCATCCAGCCCTACCAACTGGAAGTGTTTCCTAATATCTTTAATATAAATTTATACTGAATATCTTTAATTACAATTAGATACTGTATCTTTCGAGACAAATCGTATCTCTTCTTCAACAGAAAATGGAAGAAAATTTTCTGACGTGTCCTTTAGAAAATTATTCTAACGACACGGTTGTGCGGGCAGTGAGGCGTGCGATGGTACGAGGTAGGTCATTTAATCATTAAACTGATGTTTATTGTTGCTGCACGGACGTGCGTAGTTTCTCCAGCGCTTGTCTAAATCTAAAACGGTTATCTCTAAGATGAGGTGCAGTCTCATGCCTTTGCAGCAGTTCATGGCTCTCGAATTACACAATATATTGAGTGACTCTAACCAGAGGCGGTGGCGAACTTGTCGGGAGTAGTCAATCATTTCATAGTCCCGCTTGGGATTGAGGTCCTGGTGGGTGGACCAGAAGTGTTCCGCGATTACGGACTGGTCGGTCTCAGCAAGGCGAATCGCTCTGTAGTGTTCTGCAAGGCGGTCTTGAAGACGTCTCGAAGTCTTTCCTATGTAGCAGCTGTCACAGTCTTTGCAGGCTATGCGGTAAATTACACTGCTGCATAAGAGAGGGGTGACCGGGGTCTTTACATTGGAAACTAGAGAACGTAAGTTTCTACCAGGCAACTGCACGCATTTTATGCGGTATTCTCTGAGGAGTTTTGAGATCCGGCCTGACATGCCTGGATAGTAGGGAATGTAGGTGGTAGGTACATTGTCCTGAGTTGTGGGTGGATTCGGGTGGACTGTGAGCTCCTGTGCTTGCAATAAGCACTCGTCTATGTGTGTTGGGTAGCCACAATTGATCAAGTCTGTCCTCACTCTAGAAATCTCGTTGTACCTAGCTTCATCTTTGCTGGAATGGCTGCAAGCCCTGGAGAATACAGTGGGCAGTGCTGTTGAGATGACTAGGAGCATGGCCGGATCTGTAGTTTTGAACTGTTCGCACCACATAGGCTTACGGTATAATGAGGTTTCTAGATGTGGGCCCATTCATTTTACTAGGATGTCCAAGAATATGCCTACTCTCCAGGCACTGCAATTTGCAGAACTTAAACCTTTTTTGGTAAGAGCACCCCTTTGTTCCCTTCACCAATCTTGTTTCCCTTCTTTGTACTTGTCCTAGCAGCTCTACATTCTTCCTAAAAAGGCCTCCAGGATTGTACACAGTATTCTAGGTATAACCTGACCATTACCTTGTACCACGAGATAATCACCTCCCTGTCCCTGCTAGCAAAATTTCTATATATCATTGACAAGTCTCCACGACCTGCCTGCCAGGCTGTCTACACTGCTCAGCTAACTTCATATTTGACTGCACAATCACCCCAGGTTTTTTTGACTTTCCACTTCCCTGAGTGTTGTACCACACAGTTGGTACATTTCTCTTCAGTTATTGCTGACCATATGCAGTACTTTGCATTCGTCAATGTTAAACTTCAGTTGCCACTTCTCAGCCCATTTACCCAACTTATCTAGATCCAGTTGGAAGAGCATACTGTCTTTACTTTACAAAGGTTGGCAGGGTTGTCGTTAGCAACCGTGCCAACCTTTGTATCGTCTGCAAACTTGGATATTAAACCTGATATACCCCCTTCAATATCATTAATAAATATACAAAACAACAATGGGCCTAACATCGAACCCTGGGGAATTCCACTAATAATATTTGTCCACGAAGAGCAGTGTCCATTGATTAGCACTCTATGTCGTCTCCCACGCAACCATCCCGTTATCCATTGTAGCAACTTACCCTTAATGCCATACTTCGTCCAATTTGTACAGCAGTTTGCAATTGGAAGAAAATATACTACAATTGGAAGAAAACTTCTTTGTAACATAGCCTTCTTCCGCAAGTCCCATTCTGTTCTTGTTATTCTGATAATCGCAGAAGAAAATTTCTTAATTTTCACACCCAAATATTCTAAATAGGGCAGAAAAGCTAATCTGTTATCTATAATAATGCCCAGGTGTTTAGTACTACTGACCATAGGGACCTGATTTTCCCCAATAAAAACTACCGGGGGTTTTTCCAATGTCAAGTTTACCTTCGAATAACATAACAGTTTTATTACTGGATATCCTTAATTTATGTTTACAACCAACTGAAATAAACTATTGATAACAATATTGGCATTATATTATATTTCTTGTCTGGAACCACGAGGAGGAACGCACAACCAAGTCATCAGGTACACTACTTTGTGGCATTTTGACTTTGATTTACTTCACCACTAATTTAACACACGATTCCGCTACTTACTCTACCGAATCAACTTTAGTGACTGAATTAGCGTAATTTAGGAAGTGACGTACTCATTTCCGTCTTGCATTTTCGTTACCAATCGGTTTTACTTCTGTCCGAAATATTTAGTATTAACGACATAACGTTTTATAGGCACGCCCGCTACTTACTTAACCGAATCAACGTCAATGACTGAATTTAGGCATTTCAGTGCCATTCGGTTTTACTACGGTCCGAAAAAACTTAGTAGGTGCCACCTACTAAGTTTTTATGTTTTTATGTTTTCCCATAAAAAAAAATAATAAAAAAAATTAAAATTAATAATAATAAATAAATAAATAAAAAATAGGAAGCTAAAATATTATTATTATTATTTATAATATTCCCCGAGTTACCCCGAGAGAGAGAGAGAGAGAGAGAGAGAGAGAGTCAAAAGTAGTAGTAGTAGTAGCAGTGGCATGTGATGCAAGAAAGCAAGTGTATGAGCTTATGCAGCATCAGCCAAAAAAAAAAAAAAAAAAAAACACACCAAATGCCTGTCCAGTTCCTCCTTAAATTTATTTAACCTATCAACTTCCACAACGACAGATGGAAGTTTGTTCCAGCAATTAACCACCCGCTGGCTAAAGGCAAATTTCGGCACATCTATTCTACATCTGTCTTTTCTTAATTTGAATTTATGCCCCCTTAGGTTCGTAATCTGAACAAGTGGAAGGATCCCATCAGAATTCAGCGTGCTCAACCCATTCAAGGCCTTATACACCTCAATCAGATCACAGCACAGGTGCCTAGTCTCCAGCCACTGCAATTTGCAGGACTTAAGACTCTCTTGGTAAGAGGATCCCTTCATTCCCCTCACCAATCTTGTTGCCCTTCTCTGTACACGCTCAAGTAAATCTACATCCTTCCTAAAATGAGTCCTCCAGACCTGCACGCAGTACTCAAGGCGTGGCCTTACCATTGCCTTATACAGAGGGACAGTCACCTCCCTTTCCCTGCTAGCAAAATTCCTATATATAATTGACAAAACCCCCATGACCTGCCCTGGCAGCCTGTCTGCATTGCTCAGAAAACTTCATATCTCACTGCACAATTTCTCCCAGGTCTTTTTCATTTTCTACCACCTTAAGTGTAGTACCACATAGTTGGTACGTTTCTCTGGGGTTACTTCTACCCAATAGCAGTATTCTGCATTTGTCAACGTTAAACTTCAGTTGCCACTTCTTAGCCCATCTGCCCAAATTATCTAGATCCTGTTGCAGTAGCACACTGCCATTACTGTCATTAACAACCCTGCCAACCTTTGTATCATCTGCAAACTTCGACACTAAGCCTGATATACCTTCATCAATATCATGAAAGTATTCATGATATTGATTCAGGGTAGAAGGGAATCACCAAGAAAGAGAAGAATGATGATATCCAGCTCAGGACACTAGGTGTTTATGGTAGAAAGGAATCACCAAGAAAGAGAAGAATGATGATATCCAGCTCAGGCTCTAGGTGTGCCAAGCCCATAACTATAAATCGTGAGTCCTACGAAACTATAAATCCTGAGTTCTGTGAAACCAGAAATCCAGATTGCGAAAAGACCCCACTTAATCTGATCTCTTAACTCCTCTTTAAGTCATTTCATCTTAAGAAGTTTCGGCGTTCTTTGATGGACAGGACAAAGAATTTCATTTGTCAAGTGTTTCCGCATTGCCAACAAAATATAACAAGTGAAAAACAACGGTAGAACAAGTGAAAAAAAGAAGAAAGATTTTTAGCTCTATCTCATTTCCTTCACAGTTAGGTAGATAATTTATTGAACGCCCCTCGGAAATAAAATTACTAAACTTCTAAAGATGAAATGACTTAAGGAATCATCTACCCCCAATCAATTACCCGCTGGCTAAAGGTTAACTTCCGCACATCTTTCCTACAACTGCCTTTCCTCAATTTGAATTTATGCCCTCTCAGGTGATTATTCTGAGCAAGAGGAAGAATCCTATCAGCATTGAGCATGCTCAAACCGTTCAATGCTTTATACAACTCAATCAGATCACATCGCAGGTTCCCCCATCTCCGCGTAGCTTTCATTGTGGGTGTGACAGTTCACTTTAAAAGGCCAGAGATTTAAAAGTGTGCGGATTTTGTTAAAGTGTATTGTTATGTTTCGTTGTTCTGCTGGCCATTTAGGGTTTTGGTTCATCCCACAGCGCCAGTTCTGCTTACCAAATGTGGCTCACTGAGCACCCATATCCTTTCATCCTGGCTTCGAGTCGAGCAAGCCGGACTTATCACACATTTAAAGTTTGAGAATAGGTTTGGATCCTTTTGGCCCCAAGGCCTCTAATCATTCGCTCTTCAAGATGAGACTGATTCCCTTGAGTGCCAGCTATCGTGAGGGAAACTTCAGAGGGAAGCAGCTACTAGATCGTTCGATTAGTCTTTCGCCCTTATACCGGGGTCTGACGATCGATTTGCACGTCAAAACCGCTGCGGACCTCCATCAGAGATTCCTCTGGCTTCGTCATGTCCAGGCATAGCTGCTAGACCCCTGCTGGGGCCCAACGTTGCCCACACTTGGCCTCGTGGATGCAGACCAACTACCCAGTAATTTGAAATTTTTACTGTGGCCGGCCCTGTCACCTAATTTCCTGAGTTTCAGTGGCTAGGCCCTCTGGAGAAAAAATAAAAATTAGAAAAATAATAATAAATGTGGGGTGTGCGCTAGAATTTTGCAAGGCCGAAAATGGTTCATGAGCAGTTTGAATTTTGATGCTAATTTCCATTGTGTGGGGCGTGCGCTGGTTTACAGACAGAGTAGGGGGGGGAAGAGACTGAAGGCTGGAGGAAAGTCAGAACTATGGGGACGAAAGAGAAGGCGACCCCAAGGCTAGTCAGTGGGGCATGCCCATGCCCCACCCTCGTATGACATGCAAGTTGTCTTCCAAAATTTCTACGTTTCACGTTCCATTTCAAAAATGGGCTCACATCTGGTTAGTTTGGGCTTGGCACACCCAGGGTCCTGAGCTGGATATTATCATTCTTCTCTTTCTTTGTGATTCCTTTCTACTTCTCTCTCTCTCAGGGTAGCTCGGAATTTTTTTTTTTTTTTTGGTTGGTGTAGCATAAGCCTTAGGCTTTCTTGCACAATAATAATAATAATAAGGTAATGTAAAGTCAGCTGGCTAATTCAATGAATTTCGCCAGCTGATAGTTATTTTGACATGTAGGATTGAGTTCGCGAGTGTAATATGGTCCAATGAGAATGAGAAACCGAATTTCCCGCGAATTTCCCTTCAGCTGGCAAGATTATTTAGTTTTAGAAGTGCGGTAATGGTTTGCTAGGCATTTTTATAGAAAGTGATTGCATTTTTCTTTAAGCTATTTGTTTTTAAAAGGATTTTTGGTATTATGGTACGAACAAAAGAGTCCGGCTGCACTAAAAAAGGTACGCGGCTGTACTTTTAGCACTCTTGTTTTTCATCTATTCAATAAATCTACGTACATTATGCTTTAAATATTATATATTTCATGAAATAAGAGAAGACAACGACTGGTGATATAAACATTTCGACAGTTCAGATTGGGAAAGTGCTAAAAATGAAATAATAATTGCCATAATGTGAATTTACAGTGTTTCAGTAAAGATTGAACGTAATAATACCATTTTACGATTGGATTGAAAATCGTAAAGTGCGCATATGTAGTAACTCATTGATGTTATACTGTTTTTCCTTTTTTTTTAGTTAAACAAAAATAACCAGTTGTTTTTGCAATAATTCGTTTTTATAATACTTAGGGAAGGTTGGGGAGAGGTCAGCTTATAAGAATACGGTTAATTAAAAACTCCATTTGCTGCTACATTATAATTTACTAGCAGTAGCGTTCAACGATAACCTAAAAGAAGAAAATTTAGTTTTCATGGTACTTACTATAGTAGATTTACTAAAAATAATTATAACTTAATAAATAATAATTATAAAAATAATTAAATAAAAAATAATGATAACAAAAATTCCACTAAACTATTAGCATGTCTCATTATAATTTTTAAAAAATGGAGTGCAACAATTACCATAAATGAACGGTTATGTTGAAATTTTCGTAACTAATTGTTATTAAGAC
Organism: Mastigoproctus giganteus; assembly: GCF_048544385.1. Lineage (NCBI taxonomy): Eukaryota > Metazoa > Arthropoda > Arachnida > Uropygi > Thelyphonidae > Mastigoproctus > Mastigoproctus giganteus. The sequence goes on along the minus strand of NC_143581.1, from coordinate 152,585,103 downwards.
ACTGTTTTCATAGTGTTAGTATTAGCACTGGCAAAATGATGCAAGGAAGCAAGTTTATGCAGCATCAACCAAAAAGAAAATGTATCCCATTTCATTTGCCCATCTATTCCAATAATTTATCCACTCTTTTAATTTTATTCAAACTACCCATTTCCCACAATGTCAGCAAAAGAAGAAAGTTTGCTGCAGTAATCAACTATGCTGGCTGAAAGTAGATTTTCTCACATCCATCCTGCAACTGTTCTTTTCCAGTTTAAATTTTTCCTTGTGTGTGTTCTAAGAAAGATAGAGAGGGTGTGACTGGCTGAAAAAATAATAAAAATAATATATACATATATATGTATTCTTTTTTTTTTCCTATTGATGTTTTATAAAATTTACAATACAGCAATGGTTGACATTAATTTTAATAAACATATTGACATAACACAAAATCCGGCATGCATGTATTCCTATATTTTGCTGTCTCGTACACAATAGCATGATCATATTTTGTTTGTAACTATCCTTTTCTCTCTAGTTGTTATTGATAGTAAAGTAAAGTGTTTTGGGTCTAACAGCATTAGGGGTTCCTCCATCTCCGCTTTGTATACTCTGTTTGTATAGCAAAGAAACTCTGTGAAGGTCAGAGATTTAAAAAAAAAAAAAGTGTAAGTGTGTGATTGTGTTATGTTGTTCCTCTGACCTTTTAGCTGTTGGGCCCTTAGTGGGACCCCCCCCCCCCCACACACATTTTACCACGAGGAGGCACGTCAGGCATAGAGGGATTGCAGTAGAAGATGCACTCTGGTAGGCCCTGCCATCTAATTTCTGAAGATTTCAGTGGCTAGGGCCTAAAAAAAAATTGCATGTGAGAATTTAGAATGATACTAAGAGATTGTTTAAGTTAGGCTAAAGTTAGATTAAGTTAAATTTAGATTAGAAGCAGTTGCGATGGTTTGGTGAGTTAGAGTGGGAAGGAAGACTGAAGCCTGGGGGGAAAAAGATAGAAATATAGGGATGATAGGGAAGGCGACCCCAAAAAATATCAGAGGACAGACCCCACCAGGGGAAAGAGGGGGTAGCTACAGGGAGGGGAGGAGACAGGAACCAGTCTCCTCGTCACTCGCTAGGGGAGAAGGGAGTAAAGATACTGTGCAAGGGAGCACGATACAGATTGCCAAAAAGACGCTGGTGCAGAACTGCAAGTTGGCATAGTCGGTGGAGTGCCAGGCGAGCTCCGAAACAAATGATGAAACCACCCCCGGGACGGAATTATTGATAGTATGGAATTCAGTAATTTCACATCAAATGTAATGGTAGAATTGCAAGAATACTAGAGAGTGGAGCAGGTTCTAGAGTCAAAGTCAGCCGTGTGCAAAAATTAAAGTTTGGTGCAGCCAGTTATCCATTCCACGACATTTTTGGGGTCCCCTTTCAATTGGGTGTCTAGATATATTGCATCCATTTCCCCAACCCCATTGCACAAGAAACATCAACTAGTGGCAATGGGAAGTGTATAATGTGCTCCTGTAATGATTTCTCTTGTGACCTCTGCTTACTGTAAACACTGCAAGAAGCAAATATAATGATAACATTTGAGTAAAATGCTACTTTCAGTGTGCTAATATGGTATAAAATAGTTTCATATATGCACATAGTTGCCATCTTTAGTATTCTTTGTAAATAAATATTTTTTATTATTTATTTATTTTTCAGTTTTAAATTTTATGAGCAGTAGTATTAATGCCCATTCATTTATCTAGAGTTTTAAAAAAATGTAGTTCTATAAAGAACTACATTTGAAAAATTTTAACTTGGTCTCTTGTCTTGCACAGGTGTGCTTTCTCATGTTAGTAAGGTAAGTAAAGAGAATACCGTGATTCATCAAACGATAAGAGATAGATGTTTATATTGTTCACAGACAATCTTGTTTTATTTGCAATAAGAATTTCGTGGGTTGTGAGTGCTTAACAGTGCCAGACCATGTTATTTCCGCACCCCGGGCATAATGATTTCTCTGTGCCCTTTAATGAGGATTATATTTTTTTCCTCATTGTCCTGTTTTTGGCACCCATTAAAGAATGGTGTGCTGGGCAGGAGCCCTGCTAGCCCTTACCTTAATCCGGCACTGGTGCTTAGCAACAGTCAGTTATGTAAGACTTGCAATGTATCTAATATTTTTGATCCACTGTGTGTATCTTATGATGATGATAATATAATTCCATCACACCAGCCAAGATATTTAGTGACAAGTCATCCTCCTCTGGTCCCTGTGGTATAGAAGTGAATTGTCGATTCTAATTTATAGGAATGGCAATGCAACTAAATTTTCTCATACCGAAAGCTTAATACAAAGCCTAGCCCAGACCTTGCATCAGAAATCCTGAAGTTAAGACTTGATCTCGATAAAAAGCTAATATCTCTTTACAGTGGCAATGAATTTAAGACAAAATCATCCTTATTAATTTTATGAAGAATCTTACTTGATAGACTTCCTCACCTGGAAACATTTGAACATGGGGTTCACAGACTAGTAGATTAACAGTACCTGCCGGCAGAGACGAAAGCCCGTCACCACCAAATACGGAGAATGCGGAAAGGTCAGGAATGACCACCGCATATCCTGGAGCAATATGGCCTTAGTTGCTAATGCTCCTAAAAACCAAATAATAACAACAGAGATGAAAGTGATTCTTGCACCGCTTCTATTAGAATGAGCAGCAGCCTGGAAAGGAAGGTGCTGGGGATTTCAAGAACTGCTGGGAATCATCATGGAACAAATAAATATGTGGGCTGTGTTAGAGGAACTAAGAGTAAGAACAGGTGTGCTAGGAGTATAGTAAATTTAATAAAAATATATTGTTTGGATATCAAAGACCTGGTGTCACGCAGATATAAGCAGTGCAGAATTGGAATTTGGGGAGTACAATGTGTACAGGAAGGATAGACAGGGAAAAGGGGTTATTTTATTTATTAAGAAACAAAATCTAAACAAGTGCATCCAGTTGACATGGATGGACAGTGCAATGTTGAGTCAGTTTGGTGTGACATAAGGACTGGGAAACCAAAAATAAGAGTAGGAGTATGTTATAGGCCTAATGACTCTGATTAGTACAACAAACAACTGTACAGGAAATAGAGTGAGCCAATAAATCAGAATGTCTTATAATGGGGGATTTTAACTTCCCAGATATTGACTGGAAATTGTGAGTATCCCCAATTCACAAAGGGGGATCAAAGGGTGACACGAGTAATTACAGACCCGTTAGTTTACCTCGCACACTAGCAAGACTTTTGTAGATTTATTGGATGATTGTTTTCTATAGCAGCATGAGCGGCAACCAGAGGAAATAATACTCTTGATTTGATTATCAGCAGCGATTATTCATCGGATTAAGGATCTGCAGATAAAGGAACTACTAAGCTGCAGTGATCACAGTGTACTGCTGTCAGATTTACTTAAAAGATATAGCTACCACCAGGGGTAAAGGGAGAGGTTTTTTCTTTCATAAAGGAGACTACAGTGGTCTCAGACAGTTTTTAAATTTTATATGGTGGGACAGACTGATTGTTACCAACAGCAAATTTTAAATGGGAACCATTCAAGGAAATAATCTTGGAAGCCACTAGGCTTTTCATGCCAACTAAGAAATACTGTTCAAGGTTTAAGCCTAAATGGATGTCAGATGGACTAATGAGACTCGTGACAGAGAAGAAAAATGTATGAGATGCACATAAATTATCAGGCGACAAAGAAGCCTATGGTTACTCTGTAATCAAGTCACAAAGGAAGGCAAGCAAGCGAAGGCAGATCACAAGAAATCTTTGGCAAGGGATGCAAAGAAAAACAGCAAAAATTTCTGTACTTATTATTATTAACCATGTGGTGCAAGGAAGCCTGAGGCTTTTACCACTGCACTAGCCAAAAAAAAAAAAAAAAGAAAAATTGAGTTACCCTGAGAGAGAAAGAGAGAGAAAAAGACTAAGAAATAGAAGGGAATCACCAAGAAAGAGAAGAATAATGATATCCAGCTTGGGACCCTGGGTGTGCCAAGCCCATACTTACCAGATGTCAGCCCCTGGGGCATATAAACTACAGAAGGAAGAGGATGAATCAGATTGGTCCACTTGGTATTGATGGTTTGACTATTGATGATCCTGCTCAGGTAGCTGACAAACTGAATGACTATTTTGTATATATATTCACACATGATGAATCCTGTGAAGTGAATGCCAAAAGCTTATTAAACTCCTAAATTCAAATTTAGGAAAGACAGTTGTAGAATAGATGTGCAGAAAATTTGCCTTTAGCCAGCAGGCGGTTGTTTGTTGGAACAAACTTACACGTTTCTCGTAGTGGAGGTTGACAACTGAAATAAGTTCAAGGCAGAACTAGACAAACATTTGGAGTGAATGGATGGGTGAAATTGGGAAGTGTTTTTTTTTTTTTTTTTGGCTGATGCTATATATTTGTATAAGCTTGCTTATACAGTATCAGCCAAAAAAAAAAAAAAAAAACCAACCTTCCTGGATCTATGTTCGTACTGTGCACGGTGCATGCCGGTGGCAGCAGTGTTCTTCTTTGGGAAGTGTTTTTCTGTGGTAAAATTACACCCTATGATATGTGTGCAAGGGTGTTTGAAAGCAGCAGAGACCTATCACACCTGATTTCCACCACATACACACATCTATGTTTGTTGGAGGTGGGGTATTCCAGCATGAAAATGCACTGTTCCATCAGGCCAGATGGGTGCAGAGATGATTTTCTGAATGCTCAAGATTTTATCTCTTTCTCTATTGGCCCCTTATCAAATATGAGCAAACTGTCATATATTCATTGCAACTAGTTCATTGTGACTGCCTCCTACTAAGATTGGTTAGACAATCTTCTTTAACAAACTCATGCTGTGATGACTCTTATTTCGTTCTTGTAAAAAGGAACTTTCATTACATCTTTAATTATGGATTCCATAATTTTTGCTGCCACAGAAACCTGACTTAAGGCCTATATTTGCCAAGATCATTCTTACTAGAACCACCTTTGTGTATGTGAGAGAGATTTTTACATTTACAGTTTTGTGGAACCTCATCTAAAAATGCCCATATTAGGTGCACTAGAACATATGCATAAAGTGCCTGTTTGTCTTCAGTATGTCTGTCCATACTTAATAACTCAGCTCACAATATATGGGTTTCCATATAATTTTATATTTGGACCTTTTTAGAAGTTATCAAACTATCCCAAATTTCCTTAAAATCAGACCAATATAAATCCAATCATTTATTATTATTATTTATTTATTCTTCCCCATACATATCATGTAGGCTATCCATTTTCTGTATATTGTAGTAGCCGAAGCATTAGATATTATTTATTGCCATGAATTGATTGGGGGAATGGATGGGCATTGCGGCAGATGCACAGAAAAGTTGTTGCTTTTTTTTTCTTTTTTTTTTTAATGAATTTATCGAATACATAAATCATACATTATTGCTATTTGTTTATTATATTAATCACCGCAGAAACATGAAATGTGCAATTTATTTTGATTGTTGTTAAAATCCAGAAAGAAATAATTAAATGCATGACACTATACTGCAAATTGGTAATTTATTAAATCACAGGGCCTGAAATACATCTTTCATTTTACACAGTGTTGATTATAAAGTATTATGAACATACAGTAAATATAACATTGGGAAGTACGTGTACAGTGAAGTGAAAACAATTACTGTTTGCCCCTATTAATAACAGAAAAATAAATTCAATTATTTAATTAAAAATAAAATAGAAATATAATAAAATAAAAGTCTAATGCATCTGAAATGTTCTAGTTTTGTGCATAAAAGTTGTTCATTTCTTTCATTGTAATGATGGATACCACCAGCTAGTGCTTTTCAGTTATGACTCATTCACTTCCAAGTAACTGTTAGTCTCCTCCTCTTTAAAAATATATTCCATGCAAAGAACGTATTCAGCTTGTCATTTTTTTAGGTTATCACAGCTAGTTCCAGTTCCCACTGCTCCCCATGTAGTTTGATCACAGGAAACTGCCATTTGTGTATGTTATAATCTGTATATTGAAATTTTGAAGGAGGGCTGTTTGTTCTTATAAAAAGTAGAAGGGACAAATGAAAAGTTATTCCAGTGAGTTTGGAATTGACTGTGAATGAATGTTGACTAGTTCTTCTGGCCCCGGGTGCCAAGCGAATTGTGACCAGGCGATTATCTGTGCAATCTTTCAGTAGTGATCTTCATAAAGCGATAGTAGTTCTTTTTAAGTTCCAGCAGTCTCAAAAAAACTGTTTATTTCATAGAAGCTCTTCTATCAAAAAGTTTTTGTAGAGAGTCAGGAAGGAAATCCACCTTTCTTTTATATTTTTCTTTCCTGAGTACTAATCCTCACTAACCTCCTCTTGGTCACACCAGGCACTGCTCCTGCCTCCCTGTGACGGGGCCGGAAACCTTGGCAGAAAAAGTTGAACTGCCAAGGGCTAAAAGGAGCAAAATGTGCTTCCACCTTTAGAGCCAACCAACTCTCGGCTACAAACTAAAACTGATTATGACATATCACAACCCAAGAGGTTGAAAACAAATTCTCCAACAACAGTGTGTCCTGCATTGCATTTCTAATTTTGTATTCACTTTCAGAAAAACCTCTCGGTAAATTATCTCCTTTCCTCATCCAGAAACACCTGGAGAGTATTACGAGATCTAAGACTGAAGGGGCTGCAATTTGGAGACCTACTATTAGAAACAGCAAACTGTAGACATTCTGAGAAACTCTTACTAATTTCAAATTTTGCTGGGATACCAGTTAAAGTATCTCCCCATGCTACCCTAAATACATCTAAAAGTGTTATATCCAGCTGGGATCTGCTGAACGTAACGGAGGAAGAAATAACTCAAGAGCTTCAAGATCAAAATGTTATTGCAGCAAGAAGAATCATGATTAAAAAAGATGAAAGGAAGCAAATTGTTCTTCAAGCAGAAATTGAAGCTGTTGCTATACGTTTTGGTTACTCAGGTTGCGATAACACTAGTTTCAATCTACCTTCCACCAAATTATACCTTCTCTTACCAAGATCTGGAAAACCTTCTACTGCAGTTACCTTCCCCTGCTTGTCTGTTGGGGGATTTCAATGGTCATCACCCTTTATAGGGATCTTCTAAATTAGATACACATGGCCGACTGATTGAAACCTTTCTGGATAGGCAAAATCTTACCATTCTTAATACAGGTGAACCTACGCACATACAGTTGCCAACTGGACAGAACTTCTGCAGGTCAGTAGGTGGCGCAGACGTGGTGAAGTGGTTGTTTTAAGTGCTCCTGATTGTCACTCAATTTTTCTAGTATAAGTGAATGTTTAAAGTTTCTCACATGTTACAGTGCAATGGCCAAACGATTCTACCTCTCCCAAGGTGAGTATCTCCCGGATCCGTTTATTCAAACTCTTTCAAATTGTGTGCAAGTTAAATCGAACTACACATTCTGCAGTGGGAGATCGTCATTTTGAGCAGTTCGGATTTTTGCCTACTGGATTGCAGCCCCAGTCAAGGTCAGAGAGGAGTGATAAATTCTCCCCCCCCCCACAGGTGAAGTCTCTTAAAGTAAACGTCATACAGCGTTAGTCACAAAGCCCTTGCACAGTGCCTAATGGAAAAGGTGGCTTCGTGTTCCTAGAAAGCTTTGACGATCCTCCCCTATACATATTTCTGTCATCCAAAATGTCGGATTATAGTGCTTCAATAGCTGAGTTGTCTGGAGAATTGACTTTCTCTGAAGTTTCAGACAACGGTTTCAAGGAACCTCTGGCTATGATGGAAAAAACACTGGAAGACAAATTTTCTCCTATTCAAGGACCTTTAAATTCTACTCATATGTTTAATGATTCTCAAGATAGTGAACAAACTGGTAGTGCAGCTATTCTTGACTATCTTTTTGGATTAAAAGCAAATATACTTGATGATTTTATAGAGGGCTCTACTGTGACACCTCTTATGTTTGTTGAGATGTCCAAAAATTGAAACAATATGGAAAGGTTAGTGATAGATCTAACTATAGAGAACAAAAAGCTGAGAACAAAATTAAATAATCTTAATGTTGAGAGGAAACAACAAAATGTCATGCCAACCATTTCAGCTCCCACCTATGCGGGTGTGGTTGCCTTAGGCGCTAGCAAACAATCTCAGAGTGAAGTTAACTTACCAGATGTTCAAACAAAGTACGTACTCCTAGTTAAAGCAAATGCAGATAGTAATTGTAAAACCAGTGAGGAAGTTAAAGCTGAAATTTCTAAAAGTCTTAAACCTGAATTTAAAAAATTAAAGATTAAATCAATAAGAAAAATAAGAGAAAAGGGAGTTCTAATCGAAACTGATAACAGCAAGGATTTAAATAAACTTAAATCCTGCACTAAGTTCAAGGAGTTAAAATTTTCTGTGGATTCCCCTAAAAAATTAAATCCAACTGTCATAATATATGACATACCTAAAGATGTCAGTGACTCTGATTTTCTAAGACTTATTCAATAAAAACCTTGTGGATCGTGGTATTTCCCAGGAAGATTATGAGTCTATTAAGGTTCGTTTTAAAATCAGGTCTCGGAACAAAAACAATCAACATTGGGTTCTTGAGATCCCAAATAAAATTAGGAAAGTGTTTTTGCCTTCAAATAGCCAGGTTTTTATCGGATGGTCTGTCCATGGTATGAAGGATTTTTTCTCAGCATCACGCTGTTTTAAATGTCTTAGCTACGGATGCTCGGCTAAAAACTGCCACCAGTCCGAGTTTACCTGTGGACATTGCGGTGACCTGGGTCATCAAATTCTAAACTGTCCTAAAATGGACGAACCTGCTGTTTGCCCAAATTGTGGGCTTAAGAAGAGGAATGCGGACCATTCCTTCAAGGATGTTAAGTGCCCTAAATTTGTGAAAGCCCAAGAAGTAACAAATATTCGGACCAGCTTTACCTAACTCTGGAATGTCTTGTGTATATACTTTACAGTTAAATTGTCAACGATCTTTATCGGTTTTAAATAATCTTTCTAAGTTAATGGTCAAGCACAAATTTCAACTTTTAGGGTTACAAGAACTGTATTCTTATAAGGGTGTTGTCAAGGGCCTCCCTCTCAGCTGTCGCATTATTTCTTCAAACCCTGTTACGGTCGGTGACCGGGGTAATGCCACTACCGGGGTTAGGGCTGCCTTAGTGGTTGCTGACCCCCTCATTACTGTAACAAAAATTTCTTGTCTCTGCTCCACACATGCCACATGTGCATGCTTGGAAGGCTGTTTTCAAAAAATTTGTGGTTTCTCTGTATGCTCAATGTAGTCAGGCCATAGAACCATTTCTAAATTACATGGAAAACGTTTTGATCCATTTATCTGGTTTTCCTGTCATTTTTATGATGGATGCTAATGCTCACTCCCAGCTTTGGAATAGCCCTACTACAGACTCTAAAGGTGAACTTTTGGAGGAGCTTATTCAGTCCAGTTACCTCACTCTGTGGAATACCCCAGGCCATCCACCTACTTTTGTTTCTTCTCTGGGTCAATCTTATATTGACATTATCCTTTCAAACTCTACTCTTGGTTATGGCACTTCCAACTGGCTTAGCCATACTTTGTGGTGCTCAAGCGACCACAATGTCATCACTTTTATGATCAGTCTAAGCAACAATCCTAGGGTTATCAGGTGCTGTTTTGACTTCCCATGGTTTAAGACAAAACACATTGATTGGAATATCTTTGATGTAAATGTTCATGAGCTTATTTCAGAAGAAATAATTGTCCAACTTGGCTCGCTTCCTGCTGATATGCAGGTTTCTAGGGTTCAAGAGATTCTAATCACTGTCTGTGAGTCCACTCTAAAAAAGAAAAAAGAAAAAAATGAATAGTGTTTCATGGTGGATCCCAAATCTCACAGTTCTCAGAAAAAAATTACAAAATGCTCGTCGTAATTTTCAGAGAGCAAAGAGAGCTAGCAGGCCCAGAGATGAGATTGACAGACTTGGTGAGTTCTATAAATCCAATAGAAGGAGTTATTTCAATACCATTTTCCAGGAGAAGAAACTTGCCTGGGCAAGATTTGTTCAGCATAACATAAATGAAGATCCGATTACCCTACAAACTTGTTACTAACAAGGTTCATCCCAGCGATGTTCTTTCTTCTATTATTGTAAATGGTAATTGAAACCCTGGACCGGAGTTTGTCAATTTATGGCATCTTGGACGGCTTGCTCCATGAGGACACTGCCTCCTATGACAATGCCATCGCTTGAAAATGCAGAAGGAAAGTATTAACGTTAACAAAATAATTTCAATGTTTTTTATTTTTAAATTTATCTTTCTCCACTTAAATTTATAGTTCTTAATTGAAATTTCTATTTGACACAATTTAATTAACGACGACATACTTTGATTTTTATATTAACCAACTGCGACTGTAATACTTGCATTTAAATTTTTGGTATGTTATTAAGGCACATAAAACTGGGGATCAAAACAATATTCAGCCTTGACAAATGCATTTAGTTTAACAACATTTTTTTTACAAAGTTTGTCTTACAAGTCATTAATTTAGCACTACATTTTTTTAGTGAGCGGATTTATACAAAATATACGGGTGAGCCTTTGTATTTCTTGAAAACTCATTTTTCATTTTGATTTCTCCTTATTTTACTTTTTACAGCTATTCTCAACAAGGGTGAAAATTGGTTTTTGGGGGGCAAAAAATTATGGGTATTACAATGGTTTTTGGCCCCCCAAAGTTCAACCCTATCCGACAACATCTTATTCCTTAATATTTAATTTCTCTCATTGGGTTTGCTTTTCCCCTGAGACAACTGATTTTTAACATATAGGTATATTTTATTGTGAGTGAGTGATGAATTTGGTAAAAGGAATATAGTGGGCGTGATTTAATTCAACCACCTTTGCTTTTCATAGGTATTAAATGCTTTTTTTGTCAGATTTTACCAGTAAATTAAGTGACCTGAATTTGGAATTACAAGAAAAAAAATAAAAATGTGGGTGACATGATTCATAGTATTTCTGCATATAGATATCAATATTTGGCATTAGCTAAGAATCTCAAAGAAAGAAAATTCGATCATTTTGCAAATATGCAAGATCATTTGCAAAAATATCCTGTTTTTGGATTTAATAGTGAGAAATATGTTTCTGAAATTGAGATAGTTGTCGATGATTTTGAAACCAGCTTCAGTGATTTTAAAACAATTGAAGATTGATATGCTTAATATATTTCTTATCCATTTATTGTCGGGTTAATGTCCGATTTTTCACATGGGAAAATATTACCTGAAAATGAAATTATTACATTTGGAAACGATATCTTTCTAAAAGCCAGATCATCAGAAAAAGACTTTTAGAAATATGTTTGCCGAGAAAAGTAACCAAATGTAAAAAAAATGCAGCGAACTTTTAAATTCCTGTTTTGGTTCCACATATCTATGTGAATTGGCTTTTTTGTATTTGAAACAAACAAAGACGAAGAATTGCTCTACTCTTATGGACTTGCACACAGAAGATTCTTTACGGTTGGCCTTATCACAGTATAGTTCCGATTTTGAAAGCTTGGCAGATGACACAAACATCGCATAAATTAAAAATTTAAATACATATGAATTTAAAATAAGAATTCTGAAATATATTTAATTTTAAAATTTATGAATAGAATTTTTCAATATGTATTGATTAACTTTTTTTAACCATGTGCAATGAAATTCTTAAGATGGTAGATCGCATCACAAATTAAGTTGGCCGTCCCTGCTCCAGGCTACTTCAAAGGATGCCTCTGTTACCTATTTTAAAGAAACATCACCATTACAGGGTGCATCATTCTATTAACATTTTTAGCTTTTTTGCCAAAATTCAACCAAACGTTTTTGAGCTGAGGATGATTCGTCGTAAGATGTTTTTGAAGCTTTCAAAGCTTCTTTCGAAAGAACTTTATGGCACTGAAGGCACAGTGGTCTTGCTTAATATTAATGTTCAATTTTATTTATTTGAAGCCAAAATTAATGAATTCTTTAAATTTGTTTTTCGGACAAGGCATGGTCATTAATATTTTTCTAAAAATTAATTTAAGAGTGTAGTAATTAGTACAATGTTTTGGTACTTTAGTTATTTATAATAAACCATTTCTTCAATATAAGAATAAAAAATTTAGTATTTAATCACACGTGTCAAGTATACGCTATTTATATGTGAATGTGAAACATAACAATAAAATTTAAGCTAGATGTTAATGATTCTATTATGAATCATTAACATCTGGCTTAAAGAAATCCGACCATACGGTCCCTGACCGTACCACGTGGTTCGGTCGGATTTCTGGAGGTCACAACCTTAAAACAAAAACAATTAGCAGTCACCTGTTTATTGGGCTTTTCTGTTAGTGCAATCTATCATAAACGGATAGTAAACTCGATCTTATTGAATTTGCGATAATACTGACAGCTGGAATTCTGTGGGTTATTATAGTGAAATGTGTTTACACTTCCATGAAATCTTCAATCATATAAAAAAAATTAATTTTCAGAATCTTCTCTTCATTCCTATTTTTAAAGCTTCGTAACTTGTTACTCCATTCTCACTTGTGCGCATCGTGTTACTTGCAATTTGTGTGCCGTGTTTTTTGTTATTGATTGCTTATCATTTTACTGTTTTAAATTTTAACCCCCGCCCACAAATGTCAGTGAACAGAAATTTCAACTAGTTAGTATGTACATATTACAGTACGTATTAATTATTCCAATTATCACTTATATTCTTCCGATTTTCACGTATCATTTAATTTTTTAATTGGTAAGGTAATAAGGGGTAAATTTGTGCTTAATACATCTTTACTTTTATAGCCTGTGGATAATATTCCTCCTATTTTCGCTAATTAGAATCGCTGTTTAATAGAATTAAAATTCAATTCACAAACGTGATCACAATGACCGACGCTTACTACACATCGTATAGGGAAGGGTACTTTACTATGGTGAGTCCATCGTAACATGATTTGATTGTACAGTGAAACAATTGAAAAGTGGGGTTCCATTGTATTTTTAACTATTTACGTGAAACTTCGGATAATTGGAGCAGCCACTTAATTGGGACAAAATGCACTAGTCCCGATGTGTCCCAAATAACCGGAATCGACTGTATAACAATACAATAAAAAATAAATATAATAACAATACACATAATATATATACAGTGATATAAAATAAGCTTACCAGCAATTAACAACCAAGAAACAACAGAACACTTAACATAACAAGATACTAATGTGGAATATTTGGTGATGTCATCGTTGTTGCCAATTCATATAACTAACATTAACTTTTATGAGAGCAACTAGTCATTTATAAACATGAATTAACATCTCTAAAAAATGCGCACTAATATACAAATCTAATGGCCAAATGCAAGCCAATTTCCAATGTTAGCATCTCTTACCTGCACTGACAGGCATTATAACATGATTCATCACACTATTATCATTGATTGTTCAGACATAGTTTGTTTCCAGCTGAATTTGGTATATAATCCTGAAGAGGACTTTTTGGCCTAAAAATGGGCTGCAGCCTGAGGTTGGAAACCACTGGTCTAGAGACTAGGCATGCACCTACGTGGTGATCTCACTGAGGTGTTTAGGACTTTGAATGGATTATTATTATTATTGTTGTTGTTATTAGCTATATGGTGCCAGGAAGCCAGAGGCTTATGCTGCACCAGCCAAAACAAATTTCTGAATTACCCTGAGAGAGAGAGAGAGAGAGAGAGAGAACAAGTCAGAAGTAGAAGGGGAATCACCAAGAAAGAGAAGAATGATGATATCCAGCTCAGGACACTGGGTGTGCCAAGCCCATACTCACCAGATATGAACCCCTGGGGTGTATCGAGTAAGCTCAATGCAGATGCCATCCTTCTCAGACTATACACACGAGGGGGCATATTCATACTAATGATAGTTATGGTATAGACGTGTGGAGGTTTGCCTTCAGCCAGTGGGTCATTGATTGTTGGAACAAACTTCCATCTGTTGTTGTGGAATTGGCTAGTTTGAATAAATTCAAGGAAGAACTAGACAAAATATTAGAGGGGATGGACAGGTGATGTGGGTTTTTTTTTTTTTTTTTTTTGCTGATGCTGTGTAAGCTTGCTTTCTTGCATCATATGCCACTATTAATACTCGTTTTTTATTAGAACTCAAATAAGTGATTGCAGCCTTGCTTTGTATCACCTACTTTGCTGCTCTGGTTATACATTTCTAGTTATAATGGAACAATAATTTTTAAAAGTGCTTTTTACCATGTGGCGCGAATGAATGAAAAGAGAAAATAAAGATGCCTCTGGAACTGGTGGTATAAAAAAGAGAAGTAGAAAAGTACAATTTAAGGGGCAATTTTGACCTTTAACCAGTATCATTTGAGAATTGGGTTTTTTTTTGTTTGGTTTTTTTTTTTTTTTTTTTTTTTTTTTTTTTTTAGCATTAGCAACTAAGCCATACTGCTCCGGGGACATGCGGTGGTCATTCCCTGACCTTTCCGCATTCTCTGTATTTGGTGGTCATGGGCTCGAACCCGGTCTAATCAAGAAGCGTGTGCTACGTACTGCTGCTCCTGCCCACCTAGCTACGTAGGCACTGCCTTTTTTTTTTTTTTTTTTATTTGAGAAGACCATGGCTCAGACTATTCTGCTACCAATGTGAAGAAAGGAACAACTAATAGATATTTATTGTATACCCAGTATAAAATGAAATATAAGTACAATTTCAGTTCAGTAGCTTTCGGAACTCGTGTCCCTTTATCAACTGACAAATTTGAATACACCTAATTCTGTTTTTACACGATAGATACGTTCCTGAAAAATACGTGTAAAAAAAAAAATTCGTGTAAAAAAAGACATTGTATTTATGGAAGAAAAGAAGATTGGTTCCGGATCTAAAAAAAATCAGTAAAAATAATTAAAAAAAACACATAAAATATTCGTTTTCAGCTTATTATTTTATTTCAACAAAATACACATGTAATAATATGTAATTAAAATGTACTAAAATAAATTTGTATGCATATGAAATGAAAAAAAAATTCTTCATGAACAAAAAAAAATTCGTTTTACACATAACAAGATTTTATTCATTTTCACTTTCTGATAATAAATGGCGCATACGTTTGCGTACGACTGGAATATTACTTCCATCACTAGAAATGTTGTGGACATCGTCTTCTTCCTCTAATGAAATTCTTTCTGTGATCTCTTCAGCAAAATCAGCACGAGTCTCCTCTGGTGCTGATGTTTCACCGGTTTTACGAACGAATTCAGTTATTAATCGTTGTGTTCGTGTTTTCGTTAGGCCGTTATATAATTCTCTGTAAGAGGCTGTCAACAACTTCAGTTCACGTTGAAACTTCCCAGCGCGTTCCTCATTAGGGTCATGTTTGACAAAATGATTACCTAATTTTCTGGCCAGTTCCAGACCTTCTTTTATTAAATCTGCATTTAGAACAGGATCATTTTCTTCATTATCACTACGTTCTGTGGGATAAGGAGTCCCAAGGACAACCTCCAATATTTCATCTTCGCTTAGGGCTTTGTCGGTTAACAATTCATCAATATCTTCAAACGATAGATCATCGAATCCTTCTCCACCAATTTTGTGTGCCATTGTAATGATGTTGGGAAATTCGGTCGTATTAGGGATGATGGGATCTTTGCTTTTTACACATTGTGGCCAAACCGCTTTCCAACACGCATTTAAAGTTGCTGGTTTTAATTCAGTTAACGCTAATCCAACTTGATTGATACAATCCATAATTGAGAATTTCTTCCACACATCAATGACTGTTAGTGTTTCATCATTCAGTTTGTCCAAAACGTGTTGGAATGTTCGTTTTACGTAGTATGTTTTAATTGTCGCAATTATACCTTGGTCTAGCGGTTGTATCAAAGATGTAGTACTGTATTAGGTGGCAGAAATAAAATTTGTACGTTTGGGTGTTCCAAGACAGGATGGCCGGGTGCATTGTCAAGAATCAGAAGAACTTTAAATTCGAGACCTTTCAAATTCATATAACGTCTGACTTCTGGGACGAAACATTTGATGAACCATTCTGTAAAAATAGTAGTGGTCACCCAGGCCTTCTTGTTTGCCATCCAGTGAACAGGCAGTTTATTGATATCTACACCTTTCATTGAACGTGGGTTTAGGGCTCGATTTACCAGCAGTGGTTTCAACATACGATCTCCTGAAGCGTTGGAGGAAAATAATAAGGTCACACGATCCTTAGCTACCTTAAAACCACCAGCAGTTTTCTGCGATTTGGCTACATACGTTCTGTTCGGCATTCGTTTCCAGAAGAAACCAGTTTCATCTGCATTCCGCACTTGATCAGCAGTGTATCCTCCATCTTCAATAATTTTTGCAAGTTCCTGCGGGAATACTTTAGCAGCCGATTCATCTGCAGATGCAGTTTCACCTTTAATTTTTATATTATGAAGAGCATTCCTTTTAAGAAATCCTGTCATCCAACCTGTACTCGCAGAAAATTCATACTTTCTGTTTAACTGAGATGAAGTGCTTGGCTCCTTTTCTTTAATCTGTCTGTAAATTCTTAGTGCTGTTTGCTTGATGGCATTTCCATCTACTGGTACTCTTTTTTGTGACTGATCTTCTATCCATATTACCAGGGCCTTTTCCATTTTTTCCTTGACAATATCTCTTGTATATGATGATGAATTAACACTTGCTTTTGTTCCAGAACATACCGACTTCCTAATTTCAGCTTCATTTTTCTTAATAGTTCTTACGGTAGCTTCATGTAACATCAAAATGCTTTCCTACAGACGTAGCCCCTTGTCCAGTTGCAAGACGATCTAAAATTTGAATTTTAAGTTCCAAAGAAATCGCTTTCCTTTTCATTTTGGTAATAGGCAAATTATTCGACATTATATAAGGGCTACCGAAAAATATCTCAGTTATAATTAATAAAAAAAAGGTATGAAAATTTTGTAAACTTACAATTTATTGACTATCGGCAAAATTAATAAATTTATATGTGCACAAATTTCACTAAAGATTCTTTCACTTTGAAATAGAGCTTACTACTACATGTCTGCCGAAGATACAATGCACGAATACCGTAGATGTGCACCACATTCAATAAAAACGTTGATGATTCATAGATACCTAGACGTAAACATTGGTAAGCAAAAGCACGCGTTTCAAAACGCATACACTAGCTGTTATCCAATCTATTGATGCGTGTAATATAGAAATGATACTAATATGCCACAAATAAAAAAAATTTTCTTAGAATTTAGGCAAAAAAAAATTCATAGAAATCGTGTTAAATCAAAATGACTCGCGTAAAAAGAGAATGAAATATTTATTTTGAATTCGTGTTAAACCAAATTCGTGTAAAAAAAGTTCGTGCAAAAACAGAATTAGGTGTACATTACAAGCAAAGTGTGGCACGTTACTCGTTCGTCATTGTTGTAGCACGGACGTGTGCTGCCTTGCGCCAGTGATCATCCATCAATAAAACGGTTGTCTCCAGGATTGGATGTATACGCATGCCTTTCTGGCGATTTAATGCCTTAGGGTTGTTTATTATGTTTAGTGACTCTAGCCATAGGCGGTGGCGCAAGTGTCGCGCGTGGTCCACTATCTCAAAGGCGCGCTTGGGGTCAAGATCGTGGTTGGTAGCCCAAAAATGTTCTGCAAGCGCGGACTGGTCAGTTTCGGCAAGCCGGATTGCTCTGTCGTGTTCCGTGAGGCGATCCTGGAGACGTCTCGATGTCTCACCTACGTAGCAACTGTTACAGGCCCTACAGGTGATACGGTACACTACATTGCTGCGTAAGACAGGTGTGACAGGGGTCTTCACACTGGAGACAAGTGAACGTAGGTTCCTACCTGGTAATTGCACACATTTGATGTTGTAACTTCTCAGGATCTTCGAGATACGTCCTGACACTCCTGGATAGTACGGAATGTAGGCGGATGATATGCCGACTTGCTTCGGAGGTCTTGGGTTGGAAGTAAGTTCTTGTGCCTGTAACAAGCATCTGTTTAGTACATGGGATGGATAACCGCATCTGGTTAGGTCCGCCTTCACACGGGAGATCTCGTTACGTCTAATTGTGTCGGTGCTGGAATGGCTCCAGGCCCTGGAGAACAGGGTGCGGGCAGTGCTATTGAGATGGCTTGGAGCGTGGCCGGACCCGTAGTTGGTGAATTGACCGCACCACATGGGTTTGCGGTATACTGAGGTCTCTAGATGTGGGCCTACGCGATGCACTAGCACGTCCAGAAACGGGAGCGAACCGTCCACCTCTGATTCTACGGTAAACTTGATGAAATTGGATAGAGAGTTGAGGTATTCTAGTAGTACCGTTTCAGAACCACGTGGTATTATGGTAAAAATATCGTCGACGTATCTACACCACGTTGTAATAGGTGTAGGTGGGTTCTGGTGTATCTGCTTCTCCAGATCTTCCATGGCGATGTTAGCTACTACGGAACTGACAGGGGCACCCATAGCAGTGCCATGTACTTGTTTGTAGAGTGAGTCTTCAAAGGTGAAGATGCTGCTAGAGAGGCATAGGTTGAGGGCGGTACAGATGTCATCAGTGGATAGTGACGTCCTGGATTGGAGGCTTAAGTCGCTCTCAAGGAGCCTTCTGGCGCAGTGCACGGCCTGTTGGACGGGAATCGAGGTGAATAAAGAAACCACGTCAAATGATGCCATGATAGAGTTATCAGGGATTGAAATGTCCTTAATGGTGTTAATGAATTCACTGCTGTTTTTAACGGTGTGAGATGTATTACCTATAAGAGGCGAGAGGAGGCTCGCGATGTGTTTGGACAGTTCATACGTTGGGGCACTGCAGCAAGACACTATAGGTCTGAGAGGAATACCCGGTTTATGGATCTTTGGTAATCCGTAGAATTGCGGTAGTTGGCAGCCAGTAGCACGCAGAAGATGGTGAGTCGCGGTCGGGATCTTCTTATCTTTAAGCCATGCGTGGACAAGTTTATTAACATTTGCTTCCAGACGTTTCAAGACTTTAACGGGAGGATCAGGTAGAGGTTCATATACGTTAGGATCGAGTAATAGGGCCAAGGCTTTCTCTCGGTAGGCTGATCGGTCCAGCACAACAGTCCGGCGCCCTTTATCCGCAGGAAGTACAACGATGGAGTTGTCTTTTCTTATAGATGACAGGGCGGCACGTTGGCGGTGGTTGAGGTTTGAGCACGTTTTTCGAGTGTTGCGGAGGACTGCGGCAGTCTTGAATCGGATCTCGTTGGCAGTTTCTTCGGGAAGGTTGGTAATACTGGCTTCTATACCCATAGCGAGCTGTGTGATGGGAGGTTTTGATGGTATAACGGCGAATTTCATACCGTTTGATAAAACACTCAGCTGCTCGTTGGACAGTTGTTTGTTACTTAGATTCAAGACGAAAGAAGTCGTGTCGTCTGAACGAGTGTTCGTCTTTAAGGAGTTAGTTTCTATGCTCAAGTTTATGAACTTGCGCTGTTGGCGTAAACGGTAGGTATCCGAGGTCTGACTAGCCCGATGGCAGATGGTATGTATAAGGTTTGTAAATACAATAGGCGAGACCTTACCTTGTAGATGTTGTAACAGTCTGGACTTGTTGTAGTCAGCGTTCCTGATTTCACGGTGGAGATGGGATATCCATAAATTTAATGTGCGTAGGCTGAAGTTAAAGCAGGCACGATCCATATGAGAGTTGTGGAACGGGGCTTTGTATCGGAACCCTTTAGGTATAATTCGATTGCTTTTTGCATCTGTGGGCGAAGCGTAAATTTTCTATGAGTAACGTGCCACACTTTGCTTGTAATGTATTCAAATTTGTCAGTTGATAAAGGGACACGAGTTCCGAAAGCTACTGAACTGAAATTGTACTTATATTTCATTTTATACTGGGTATACAATAAATATCTATTTGTTAAACTATGGACCCCAGTACTCCAGGCCCATTTGTCACTAAAGGAACAACTCTCATGCAGTTTTAGAAGAATGTATCTCTCTTACAACAGAAACATTGCTTTAACCTGGAAAGATATCAAGCAATCCTCTATGAAGGATTATTTAGAGGGAACTCTGCTTGCAGTTTGTCCATGGCTGTAAAGACTAAAAAAAAAAAAAATGAGTTGCAGACAGAAATGCAAATTGAAGAAAATTATGATAGTAATGTTGATCTCCAGTATCCCATTAAAGAGCCTGAACTTCAAACATTTAAGAGAAATTATGAAGGTGGAAGAGGCAATAAGAGTAATAGAGGATTCTGATCCCAGTGTTGAAAGAAGCAGTAATGTTGTCAGAGACCTTTCTGGTGTCACCGTTTGCTCCCTTGTAGATTCTTTATGAAGAAAAGAAGGCAATTTATCAGATTCCTTTCAATGAATTTTTCAAACAGGATTAGTTTGACAAGTATGTACAGAATATTAAGGTACTCTATAAGAACATGAATTCAGAGCAGGCAACTGACCCCTTGATTCATACTTATGTTCGTGACTCATAGTTATAGCTCGTCCATTTTATAACAGCAGTTGACAGCCTTCCCCTTGGAGAGGGGAAGGCTGTCATTGATACTGTGCATCCAGTATCAATGTCATACTGGATGCACAGTATCAACTTTTCATTTGGACAAGTAAAAATTCTATACTTGAATTAGTAACACCTTACGGATTAAAAAGGACAATGTGTGTGTTTTTAACCTCAATACAACCCTTACGTTGCACCCTTTATGAGGACTGACTCATCATGAGTGTACGCTATTCAAGATTTGTACATTGAATTTTCCAAATAAAGTTTATATACGTGTGTACATGATTTATAGGAGTTTGCCTGGGTTTACCTTAACAAAATACAGTAGTTTTCTGTAGGGCAGGGGTCGGCAACCTGCAGCTCTTTGAACATGTAACTGTGGCTCTTTAACTTTTAGCCTACATGAAGCACAATTTGAAATGGAGTTAAAGGACTTAAAAATCAAGGACATGTGGAGTGCAAGCCTTAAAACTGAAATTGAGAATTTAGAGGCAAAAGGCTGCCCTTGCAATTCTACACAAATGGGCAGCAATAGACGAGTTGAAAATGCAAGACCAACTTGTGTTGGATGCGTTGGAGTAGCTTACTGGACACGTATATAAATTTGAAATATTTGCCTTATCATGGGCTCGAACCCGGTCTAATCAAGAAGCGTGTGCTACGCACTGCTGCTCCTGCCCACCTAGCTACGTAGGCACTGCCTTTTTTTTTTTTTATTTGAGAAGACCATGGCTCAGACTATTCTGCTACCAATGCGAAGAAAGGAACAACTCTCCTGCAGTTTTAGAAGAATGTATATCTCTTGGTTCTGCAGTCAAATATTTTCAAACATGAACTATATTAAAATTAAATCAAGAAACCGTTTAACCATGTTGAGTCTCTCAGCACGTTTAAAGATGAGAATTACGGCATACTCGCTCAAGAAGTTCAGCAGCAAAAGTCACATTAATTCGTACCTAATTGGATGCTTGTTCTATGTTTTTTCAGTATCAATAAACAATATTTGAAAATATATATACTGTATTTATAATATATATATACAAAATATATATATTACAAATTATGCAATATTTATTTTTTAATAAAACACCTTCCCACTCTATTCCATTTCTTAAACTCCCCCTCCCCGAGCTGAGATGTGGCTCTTCGGATTCTCTATTTTTTTTTAATTAGATCAAAAATGGCTCTTCACTCAAAAAAGGTTGCTGACCCCTACTATAGGGGAACTCAAACTTAGTGCAAATTCTCACTTATGCGGGCATATATCCTAACCCTCGCATACTTTTAGACCTTACCGTAATTGTATTATTCATATTTATTTTTTAAAAAACAAATTGTTTGCAAATCTTCAAGAATATATCTCAGCAAGTTACATGAATTTATAGGGGAAATTAATGTTTGGTTGGCATATATTCAGTTAACATGTGGTTCCCCAATAAAGCATTGTGATTGTTAACCAAATGTTAGGTGTACATAGGTTTTAGTAAAACTTTTGACACTTTCACATGAAAGACTGCTGTACAAATTGGAGTATTGTGTTATTAAGGGCAAGTTATTGCCATGGATAAAGAGATAGCTGAGTGGCAGA
Source organism: Mastigoproctus giganteus (assembly GCF_048544385.1). Taxonomy (NCBI): domain Eukaryota; kingdom Metazoa; phylum Arthropoda; class Arachnida; order Uropygi; family Thelyphonidae; genus Mastigoproctus; species Mastigoproctus giganteus. Next base: position 152,562,934 of record NC_143581.1, on the reverse strand, counting down.
TGACAGAGGGTTATTATTAATGGAAATGCTCTTCTTGGACTAATGTTATCAGTGAAGTCCCTTAGGTCTCAGTACTGGACCCCTTAGTGATTTCAATATTTATTATCGCATGAAGGCATATCAAGCTTAATGTCAAGTTTTCAGATGATACAAAAGTTGGGGGGGGATGGTTAATAACAGGAATCAAGGTGTATAGGTGCTACCCAAATGTTCCTGAAATTTGAATGTTGCATGGGAACTAAGTCTAGTACGGACTTGTGGCGCTAGGTAACACTGCGTGTATCCTTTGTGAATTGGTGTTTCGCATAGGTTGCGATTGTTGCAATGGCTGATGTGAGAGAGCAAATGTGCTTACATCAAGTTTTGTTTCCTTCGTAATGATAAAGCAGCAGAAACCCGTAAGAAGTTGAAACAAACTTTTGGTGACAGTGCTTTAGGCCAGACACAGACCTACTACTGGTTTAACCGTTTTAAAAACAGTCAAATGTTGGTTGAGGACGACAATTGCGATCATCCACAACATTTGTAGCATTGTAGAACTATTGTACAGCACAGGTCAACAGATTTTGTCAGACGAGTTGAACATGAGAAGGATTGCAGCCAAGTTCGTGCCACAATTACTGAGTGAAGACCAAAAACAGCATCACTTGGAAGTTAGCAGAGATCTTCAAGGAGCCAGGAGTGATCAAAACTTCCTTTCTACGGTCTTCACTAGTGAAAGAGTTGGGTATGACCCAGAAACTGAGCAACAATCATCTCAGTGGAAGCCCCTCGACGTGGGCACCTGTACGTGGTGAGGGGACCTCCCAGTGACGCTGCTGGATTTCCAGACCAGCATCACTGGGATCTAACGCCCACAGCCCAGGTTCCAGGCTTACATCAATGGAATCCGGCGTGCAGCACACGAGCATGCGCTCGTGTGCTGCAACCCGTGGAAATTGGGAAAGGGGGATCCTGGTGGTTGAGGGGCCCAGCTTCAATACACCACTTTGGCCCCTGCTTCGACAAGACGGGAGGTCCTGAAAGGCCCGGCTAGGATCAATCGGCTAGTAGGCTCGCCTGCGAGGGTCAACCGTGTCAATGCCATGCCCCTACCCTCATGGTCCGAGGGACAGGATTCACGCAGGCGGCAGTGCGGGTATGCTGTCTGGGTAGCCCTGGCGTTCCACTCCCGAGCGCATTTATTGCATGCCGGGTAGTGGGTGTCCCTTTGGGCTCCGTGGTGGGTGGGGAGCCCGGGCACTGAACCATATAAAAACTCTATGAATCCTGATAAACTAACTTCTTCAGGGGCCCCAACCCGGTCCCTATCTGAAACCATAGACAAAGATACAGATAGCATTATCACTACAAAGAGGCAGCGAACAGAAATATCATCAGGGCCTGTTCCAAGATTTTTAATTATTCATTCTACCAATGAAACACCGATTGGCAAAATGTCACCCTTCTTTATACAGAAAGGGTTAGATGGGTTAGCAGGGTCACCCAAATCAGTTAAGAGGCTCCGTTCTGGAGACCTCTTAATTGAAACCAAAACAGACAGGCAGTCTGAGCAACTACTCCGCGCAAAATCAATCGGAGGAGTACCCATAACTGCGACACCACATAGAACACTCAATTCATCGAGAGGTGTCATTTCAGAGTGGGACCTTCTCGACGTAACCGAGGAGGAAATCTGCTCAGAATTGAAACCACAGGGAGTTATCGCCGTTAAGAGAATTAATGCGCGTAGGGATGGGAAACTTGTTAAAACCAGGAGCATTATCCTGACTTTTAACTCGCCCAAACCTCCTGATGAGATTAAAGCTGGCTACATCAACTGTTCAGTGCGTCCGTATGTATGGACATTCTCAAATGGCCTGCTGTGGAGTCCTTGCATGCGCTCGATGTGGTGCAAAGGACCACGAAACAACAGCATGTTCAGCCGCAAAACCCACCTGTGTTAACTGAGGGAGAACACCCAGCCTACTCACGAGCATGCCAGGGGTGGAAAGAAGAAAAAGAAATCCAACGGCTGAAGGCAGAGCTAAATATATCATACCAGGAGGCACGGAAATCAGTGAAACCCCTGAATATCAACAAACCTACCTACGCCCAGAAGGTAGCAGGGAGATGTTCCATCGGAACTCAGACGGACATTACCATTCCTCCAAAGGAATCTTTCACTCCCATCGCACGTTATCTCTTAAGTCCTCAAAAACCTGCACAGAAAGACCAATCAGCTGCCACTCCTATATCGGTACCTCCTAATGCTCCACAAGTAACAAAAGCAATTACGAAAGAAAAGAATAAGAAAGGTGAAGTACCCCCTAGTACCCAAGAAAACATGGATGTCGAGCAGAAGGAGGTACCCGAAGATTCAGTTTTGGGGCTCTTTGCTGAGGAGGAAATGGACACTGGTCAGCGTCCATACTTCCCCAGGAAGGATAAAGCCAAAACTGAAAAAGGTAAGCCCTCAGCACCTTGAAAGCAGCCTGATGGACCCACCAAGCCAAAATAATGGCTAAATTCGTACAGTGGAACTGTCATGGATTCCGGCGAAACAATGATGACATCAAGGCCCTTCTGCAAAAGCATGAGCCAGTCTGCTTTTGCTTACAAAAGACATACCTGAAGGCAAATGAAAACCCTTTCCTTCGTAACACTACTATCATTCGAAAGGACAGAACTGGGGATGGACCTGCTCATGGGGGTGTTGCTATAATTCTGGGCAACCATACCCCATATCAAACTATTGCGCTCACCACCAACGTAGAAGCAGTAGCGGTTCGCCTTACGGTAGGGTTCTTAATAACAGTCTGCTCAGTTTATTTGCCACCTGGGGCTGATATCTCCCAGAGAGACCTTGATGATCTCATTGTGCAGCTGCCTACTCCTGTCTTACTCCTGGGTGATTTCAATGGACATACCACCCTGTGGGGTAGTGCAAACGTTGATGGAAGGGGACGTATCATAGAGCATAAGCTCAATGACAATGACCTATCCCTTCTAAATGTGGGAACTAACACCTTTTTCCACATGCCTACCCGTACATTCTCTGCTATTGACCTCTCTATATGCTCCCCCTCTCTCCTTCCTTCAATCAACTGGGAGGTAGAAGAGAATCTTTATGGAAGCGATCACTTCCCCGTGATAACCAGCCTACTTAAAGGGATGCCATGCTCACCTTTTAGGTTACCGCGATGGAAGATTGATCAGGCTGACTGGAACACCTTTCAACACCTGGTAGACTTTAACATCAGTACAGTCAGTCAGGAGCCTATAAATGACGCAGTGGCATACTTCACAGAAAGCATTGTCCATGCAGCTGCAGCTACAATTCCGAAAACATCTACCCAGTTTCAGCCATTCCAAAACCTTGGTGGAATACTGAATGCACAGCAGCAAAAAAGGCACAAAATAAAGCTTGGGGGATATTCCGATGATATCTTACCACAGCCAATCTCTTAGCCTTCAAACGTGCACGCACGAAAGTGCGATATATTCGTCGTCAGAGCCAAAAGCAATCGTGGGTCCGCTTTACATCCACTATTACCCAGTCAACCAGCAGTAAAGCTATCTGGGACAAAATCCGGAAAATGAAGGGTAAATATACATCGCACCCTTCATCGGTCCTGGAGTATAATGGATGTGTTATTGCAGACCCAACTGCAATAGCCAGTGTACTTGGGGAGACCTTCTCTGCCATCTCATCAACATCTGCTTACTCTCCAGAATTTCTGGTCTGGAAAGATAAATTTGAAAAGCAGCCAATTAACTTTAAATCTAAAAGGTCTCATCCCTATAATGGGCCCTTTACCATGGAAGAATTAGAAACAGCTCTAACTCTTACCAAGGCAAGTGCTGCCGGACCAGATCTTATCCATTATGATCTGATCAAACATCTGTCTGCAAAATCCATGGACCAACTGCTTTTTCTATATAACAGAATATTTCAAGAAGAGCAGTTTCTGGATTCCTGGCATAAGGCAATCGTGCTTGCCTTTCCTAAGCCAGGAAAGGATCCTAAAATCCCAACGAACTACCGTTCTATTGCTCTGACTAGCTGTCTGTGCAAAATTCTGGAGAGATTGGTCAATGCCTGCCTTATATGGTATTTGGAGGCTAATGGGTTCCTCTCCAAATTTCAGTGCAGCTTCCATAGGAATAGGTCAACTTTGGACCATTTAATCAGGCTCAAAACTTCCATTTGAGATGCGTTTTTAAAACGAGAACACCTGGTGTCAGTGTTCTTCGATATGGAAAAAGTGTATGACACAACTTGGAGATTTGGAATTTTAAAAGACCTCTACAGCAACGACCTTAGAGGTAATCTCCCCAATTTTATTAAAAACTTTTTATGTCACCGTTCTTTCCAAGTCCGTGTAGGATCTACTCTCTTGCTCTTTTAGCCAAGAGGAGGGAGTACCTCAAGGATCCGTTTTAAGTGTCACGCTTTTTGCCATTAAAGTGAATTCCATCACAGAACAACTTCCTCCAACTGTAAACTGTGCCCTCTATGTTGACGATTTTAGCATATTCTGTCATTCCTCAATTACCCTGCAACATGAGGGTAATTGAGAGGCAACTGCAACGTGCCATTGACCATTTGAACTCATGGGCAACGAATAACGGGTTCAGGTTCTCTCCACAAAAGACTGTTTGCATGCATTTTTGCAGAAAGCGCAATCTTCACCCTGAACCTGAACTGAGGCTTAAACAAAATGCTATCCCAGTAGTACCTGAGACTAGATTTTTGGGGCTTATATTCGATAAAAAGCTGACCTTTCTAGAACACATCCGTCAACTATGTGCGAAGTGCACGAGAGGTTTGAATATCCTACGCGCAGTCTCCTCACATTCTTGGGGCACTGACCGATGTACCCTCTTGCGCCTCTATCGTGCACTCGTACGATCTAAGTTAGATTACGGGTGCCAGGTATACGCCTCCTCTAGACTCAGCGTGCTCCAATGGCTGGATCCCATCCACCATCAGGCGATCCATATTGCCACTGGAGCATTTCGAACTTCTCCTGTCCATAGCCTCTATGTCGAAGCGAATGAGCCCTCATTATCGCTTCGCAGGAAACAGTTGTCTCTGCAGTATGCTTTGAAACTGAAATCCGTGCCAGACCATCCGACATGGACACCCGTTTTTGAGCCACGTTGGGAAAATCTGTACAACATTCGCCAGACTGCCAATCAACCATTCGGTATTCGTATCCAAAGGCTACTCAATGATTTGAACATCACATTAGACAATATTGCCCTATCACCAGGGTAACATTTTCCACCCTGACATGCTCGTGTTCCAAACTGCAACTTCTCCCTTAACAATTGGAGAAAGGACAATACTTCATCCACCGTCTACCTGCAGCTCTTTTTAGCTGAGCGCTCGGAACATGCTGACTTCTTGCCCATCTACACAGATGGCTCGAGGTCGGATCTGCAGCTGTTTTCCCAGACACCACTGTATCTGAGCAGATCTCCAACGAATGCAGTGTGTTCACTGCAGAGCTGCATGCAGTCGAGCTAGCCTTAGATCGTATACAAACCACCCACCACAAAAAATATATTATATATACCGATTCTCTGAGTTCATTGTAGGCTTTATCATTGGTGAGGTTCAACCCTCATCCTGTCCTGTCCCGGACACAGCACAAGCTGCACTTCCTTGCACAATTCAAATTTGATGTTCGTTTCTGCTAGGATCCCAGGCCACATTGGGATCTCAGGAAATGATTTAGCAGACACTGCAGCCAAATCAGCGAACCTATTTAACTCTTGCCTGTTAGTCCCCTATACAGACTACAGGCCAGTAATTCGAAAGAAACTGGTATCCCAATGGCAACACTCATGGAATGGACAGACTACAAACAAGTTATATGAGATTAAGCCTGTAATTGAACATTGGCAGTCTAGTCTGCGCAGGAACCGAAAAGAGGAAGTTGTTCTATATCTGCTCCGCATAGGACATTGTCGCTTGACACATTGCTATCTGCTGAGGGCAGACGATTGTCCTATATGTAGAAATTGTGACACCATTTTTAACAGTCCGTCATATTTTAATTGAATGTCCGTCTTTTTATAATGACCGCCGTTTATGTTTTAGCCATCTGTCTGAACCTTATACACTCAGACAGATTTTATCGAACAATGACAACGTGTCAGCTATTTTTAAGTTTTTACAATTTATTAATCTAAATAATTCTATCTAGAATATTTTTATCGTTTTATGCTATATGAACGTTTTATATCGTATATTCTTTTACAATAATATACAAATAATTTTATATTCTACATCCTTTTGACTTGCCGCATTATAGCCTTAGATGCTAATGTGCCATAAAACTCTAAAACAAATAAACAAACAATCTCAGTGGAAGAGCCCATCTTCACTCACCGAAGAAAGCCCGACAAGTGAGGAGCAATGTGAAGTCTATGCTGATAAGTTTTTTTGGACATCGATGGGATTATCCATAAGGAATTCATCCCTCTTGTCCAGACCGTCAATGCAAAGTTCTACTGCCAAGACCTGAGGTGATTAAGGGAAGCCGTCAGGAGGAAACGTCCAGAGAAGTGGTGCACAAAGAACTGGGTCCTTCATCGTGACAGCGCACTAGCCCACACATCTCTTGCTGTGCCAAAAACTGTGGCACAGTTTTTGGCATCCAACAACATGACAATCGTCTCCCACCCCCCTTTTCACCAGACTTAGCTCCCCTGCTACTTCTTGCTCTTCCCAAGAGTGAAAATCAAGGCGAAGGACCGAGGATTTTGACAGCTTAGAGGATATCCAAACCGAATCGCAGGCGGTGCTGAACACTATGACAAAGGACTTTCAGGATGCATTCAAATAATGGGAGAAGCGCTGGGATTGGTGTTTATGCTACCGCTCTCTAATTTATTTTATAAATACATTTCGGGAACTTTTAGGTAGCACCTTGTATAATGACATGCAACAATTTTTTTTTTTTTTTTTTTTTCCAACAGAGATAGGGAGGTAATTACCCCATTCTTATAGGGAAATGGGATAATCATCTTGAGTACTGCATACAGTTATGCAGGCTTCATTTTAAGAAGTACTGGATCTATTAGAATGGGTGGAGAGAAGAGCAACAAAGTTAGGTAAGAACATGAAAAAAAATGTTCTCTTACTGTACTACTGCAACAAGACCGAGAAGAATTAGGCAAATGGTCTGCAAAGTGCAACTGATGTTTAGCATTGATAAATATAAATGCATTTGTACAACATATGGGCAACAGTGATCCCAGAATAACCCTCCCCCCATTGGGTCATACCACACTCGAGTTTGTGGACAAAAGAGACCTAGCAGTAATTGTACAATCTGCCGTGCTCTGAGAGCAGTGCAGACAGGCTGCTAGGACAGTTCATGGAGTTCTGTGAATGGTATACAAGGATTTTGCCAGCAGGGATTACTCTATTGCAGCATTATTCAACTGGGGGTATGCAAGAAATTAACAATTAGTATTTAAGAGATTAAAATATTTTGAAACAAAATATTTGGAATATTTTGTTTTTGTAGAAGCGATGTTATGAGAATAAATGTCTGTATTTCACAATTTGTCGCACAACACAAAACATGTGCATAAAAGGGGTCTTATCATCATTTTTTTTTTTTTTTTATGAAAAACCCAAACACGAGAGGTATCAGAACCTATAGTACTTAGTACTGTGCTTGGGTTGGAGGTTGAGAATATGAAAGAAGATATTTGTTGACATTAGACATGAACTTCTGTAGACTATAATTTTCAGGAAATATGTATTAGTAAATTAATAAGAGGAGTTTACCTCAATATAGTACGTGGAACACTTCCGTATGATACCCTCCAGAAATTAAAACGGGAAAAAACGAAAAAATCGACAACTTACCGGTACATTAAAGTAAAATATAAATAATTAAATAATCAATTTAACACAATTCAAAATCAATTCAAAACAATTAAAATTCAAATTAACGCAATTAAAAGAATCTAACGAAAATATTCAAAACGATCTATTTAGACGATGTTCTAGTTATTACCGATAGTAGTACTATCCAAGACATTTTACATTCGTTCAATAATATTCATTCTAGACTCAAATTTACATTGGAAAGGGAAGATACGGATACAAAGTCATTAAACTTTCTAAATTTCACGCTTACCCGGGACTCGAACAAAATACAATTTAGCATCTATCGAAAACCCACAAACACCGGTATGCTTCTACATTATAATAGCTACCACCCGTTCACCTACAAAAGATCGATTATCTTTAATCAATTTCTAAATGCCTATAAATATTCAACGACGGATTCTGCTTTAGACTCAGAAATACAAATATTAACTAGCAGATTCTTGAACAGGGGTTATCCCATTAACACAATAAATCGAATTAGGGTACAAGCTAAGGATAAGATACAAAATACTGCACCAATCAACAATAGTAATATCAAAAAATACTTTATTTCTGTCCCATATGTTGAACAGTGGCACAAACAGCTTAACAGATTCTTTAAAGATACCGAATTTAAAATTATAGCTAGGCCTATACGGAAGTTACACACTATACTGAACAATCGCTCGGTTCTTTCGGCGTTCGCAACACAAATTAATGATCTAGTATACAACATTTCTTGCGGTGATTGCGACTCGTCTTATCAGGGTTCGACGCGGTTTTCTCTTAATATCCGTGTAAATCAACACGAAGCCTCTGTTCGTGCTTCTCGTTCAGCAGCGTCAGAATTAGCCTTTCATGCCATTAACGAAAAACATACTTTTTTATTTAACGAGGCCAAAATACTTAACGTTCAACGTAATTATACGCGACTATTAATTGCAGAAACCGTTGAAATTAAATTACACGAGAATTCTGTTAATGTTCGGCGGCCATATTTGATCTCCGATGCGTGGACCTTTACGCGCATGCGCGAAGACACATAATCACTATTTAAGTTGCAGGTTTAGCCGGATTCGGTAATTTTCATTCCTGTGATCACGACAGTCGGTCGAAAAGCATTGTCAGCTTCAGGAAGAATATCGTTTTGAATATTTTCGTTAGATTCTTTTAATTGCGTTAATTTGAATTTTAATTGTTTTGAATTGATTTTGAATTGTGTTAAATTGATTATTTAATTATTTATATTTTACTTTAATGTACCGGTAAGTTGTCGATTTTTTCGTTTTTTCCCGTTTTAATTTCTGGAGGGTATCATACGGAAGTGTTCCACGTACTATATTGAGGTAAACTCCTCTTATTAATTTACTAATATCATTATCAACGTAGAACATATTGAGTATTTCAGCTCTGATTCATACTAGGAAATATGTATGAAGGAAGGTTGTTCCAGAAAACGGCAGTTGAATGAATAAACGAGGAAGATGAAAACTTGGTTCAATGAGTTTGAAGTTGGACAGTAAATGGATGTTGGCTGGTGGCGGCATGTGTTCTGACGGTTTTGAAAGAGAGTGAGAATTATAGAAGCCAAGTCAGAAGAACAGTGCCCATGGAAATATCTGTAGAAAAGGCATGCAGCAGAAACAGTACATCTATGAGACAGAGAGTGAATAGACTGTTAGAGAGGAGTCATTAATTAACCTAATTGCTCGCTTCTGAATGGAATCTAGAAGCCTGAGAGAGGTTTTGGGGGCACCGCCCCAGATTTGGGAACAATATTCTATGGTAGGGAGGATTTGCGATTTATACAGAGTGAATAACTGTTTGGAAGAAAAGTAACGCCGAGAGAGAAAGAGAAAACCAAGTTTTTTAGATGCAGAGGAAGCATTATTTGTGATGTGCTTGTGCCAAGAGAGATTAGAAGTCGGTAATCCCCAAAAGAGAGATATCATTTTACCTAGAAATCGAAGTGTCACCAAAGATAAGCATAGGAGCAGAAGAATCCTTTTTGCAAGATATAAGACAAGACTGAGTTTTAGGATTGAAATCAACTAAGCTGTCTTTGCCCCGCTGGAGAATTACCTGGAGATCAGCATTTAAGGAATTGGTAGCGGATATTCGAGAAGTTGAAGCTGATTAAGCAGGGTAAGGTTTTTCAAAATGGAAAGTGGAATGCAATGTGCTATCATCGGCAAAACTATGGATAGGATATCCAGTCAGTGGAAGAAGGTCATTAATATACAAGAGGGAAAGAACTGAACCTTGGGGTCCACCAGCATTAGTGGAGAAGTTAGAAGGCAGAGTCATCTACCATCCCCCCCCCGGATTTATACGAAGCAGCACAGCAACTTTTTCCTTACGATTTTTTAAATCATAAAAAATTTGATATGCAGAATTATTCCTATATTTAATTTTACCAGTACTTGTGCAAAAACTCGGTTGCTTTGTTCATTTTGCCCATATTTAACCATTTCTGGAATTTTTTTAATTGCAAAACCAAGGGAGAAACTTGGTACTCTTCAAGAAACTTTTCTTGAAAGGTACTGAAAATTACAAAACTAGTGTAATTAAAATGTTTTTAAAGCAAAATAGAACTTTAGAAAAATAGCGGGTAACAAAATTACCCTTTCCACTGTTGTTGAGTTATGCAAATGTCAGATATAATTTGTATAAATATTCATGGATGTACATGTTTCTGTTCATGTCGTTGTCAGAATTTTAATTTATTTTTTGTTTTAATTTTATATTCCCAATAGCTGTAGCAGCAAAAGCACCAAGAAAAGTTTTTAATTCTCCAGATGCTGGGGGTTCAAGTAGTAAATCAGGAAGACAATGTAAGAAATATTGATAACATAGAACTTTGTATATTAAAATAAAACCCTTTTTGCCTATTACTCTTTATTTAAAAATAAAATGTATATAACCAAAAGAAAAGTCCCCCAAATGAAAGAAACATAATAATGAAAGAATTTAAAATAAATAAGCACAGTGCAGTTGTTATGACAACAAAAGAAAAAAAAAGTTATACACAATGTCTGCTTTCAGTTGAGACAGAAAGGCTCCACAGAAATTTTTTTTCACTTGAGTTCCTCTGAGAGAATACAAGTTTGAGACCAGTTAACCAATTATGGCATTCAGTTAATAACGATGCTCTTGACATCTATATTAACAGTATTACACACACACACACACAGGCAACCCCTGTATAACACGGTACTTCTACAACACAGTTTCACTCTAACACAATTGATAAATTGCGGCAATCCTCGCACAACACTACTTAAATAACACGGTTAGAGAATTTCTGTAAACCTCGCATAACAGGGTATTTTTGATATTTTGTGCGGGGAAAACCCTGCTATTATGTTAGCTGTAATTTTTCAACATTTCCACTCTTTTTTTTGAATCTACGCAACTCACTAGTCAAAAAAAATTATTAAGAAATTCCTGTATTTTATTTTGTTGGGAAATTGCCGTGTTATGTTCTGTGCTATTGAACTTGTGGAAAAATCTAGATTTCAAAGTTTTATAAATGTTTTTTCATTCAGCCATTAGATCAAGGCATTATATCAACCTTTAAAACTCATTACATCAGAAAATCGTTACAATGGATTTTGGAAAAAATTGATTCTGAATCTATTGAAGTAATGGAGGCATGGAAACATTTCTCAGTTGTGGAGTGTATCAGAATCATAGCTTTATCACTGAAAGAAGTAAAACCATCAACGTTAAATGCATTTGGAAAAATGTATGGCCAGATTCAGTTCATTTAGGAAATATGGTCGAACCAGCAGAAAACTGAATTGGTGCAATAGTAGAACTTGCTACATCGGTAGGAAGGGGAGGTTTTAGTGATATAACTAAAGCCCTCGTGGGTAGCACAGTTGATAGAATTGCCCTCCTTCCCACACCGGGTGGAAAAGACCTGAGTTCGAATCCTGTCCATGATGGGAGAAATTTTTATGTGTCTTTTTCATAACATGACAGTTAGTCGGGCTCAGGCGAGTGTGGCATGGTTTTTTCTCCTGGAATCTCGCGTTTTTCGTCCACCAAAACAGAAAAATCGACCTCAGTACACACGCAATTTATATCTCTGTGTATATCTGTATATACACAGAGTAACATGGCCTTAGTCGCCTATGCTCCAAAAAAATACTCTCATTTACTGATTACTGAAGACATTCAAGAATTACTGATAGAAAAAGAGGCTGGTGAAGCGGATTTGGTGGAAATGGCATCAGAGGTAAAAACCAAGTAAATTCAGAGAATGATAGCGCAGATGAAAATTCTAAACTTCCAAATTTTACGCTAAAAAGTATATGGGAAGGCATAATGTTAGCTTAGCAGTTATAATCTTATTGCAGCCACTGTTCTCCTAGCAACTGATCTGAAGAAGTACGTGTATAGAAAATATATAAAGACGTACATAAATTCTTGAATGAAAGGAGCCCAGACTTCAAAACATGTTTAGTTTCATACAAAGAAATTCACAGTTTTTATCAAGCAAAAGCAAACAAACCCAGATTACTGATTTTTCAAAGAGAGTAGAAGATACACGAAATCTGGAATGGTGTATTTTTGTTGGTTTTGTTAACAAAATAGTGTATTTTTGTTATCTTTTGAAACGTAACCCTCCTTTTCGTACTTTTTCTTAGTCTCATATAACACAGTTTCGCACAACACGATATTTTATAGGAGACTAACTACCATGTTATATGAGGGTTACTTGTACATATATATCGTAATTTTATTAGAATGCTGTTGTCTGTAATTTTGCATACCTAAGCATCACAACCGTGATGCTTAGGTATTCAATGCTGTATTGTGTGAATTGTTTTTAATTAAGCCAAGATTAAAGCATTAAATACATAAAGGCAAGAAATTAGGTAAATATTAGCATTATCATTAGCAGAGGCATACGATGCAAGAAAGCAAGCTTATGCAGCATCAGCCAAAAAAAAAAAAAAAAAAATCCTCCCATTTCACCCCTCCATTCATTCCAAATGCATGTCCAGTTCAGGCTTAAATTTATTTAGGCAGTCAACTACCTGCTGGCTAAAAGCAAATTTCTGCACATCTGTTCTACAACTGTGTTTCCTCAATTTGAATCTGTGCCTCCTCAGGTTTTTAATCTGAGCAAGAGGAAGAATCCCATCAGCATTCAACTTGCTCAACCTATTCAAGGCCTTATACACCTCAATCAGATCACCTCGCAGGTGCCTGCTCTCCAGGCACTGCAATTTGCAGAACTTAAGCCTTTCTTGGTAAGAGCACCCCCTTTGTTCCCCTCACCAATCTTGTTGTCCTTCTTTGTACTCGTTCTAGCAACTCTACATCCTTCCTAAAATGAAGCCTCCAGGCCTGTACACAGTACTCTAGGTGTGGCATGACCATTGCCTTATATAACGGGATAATCACCTCCCTGTCTCTGCTAGCAAAATTCCTATACATCATTGACAAGACTCCATGACCTGCCCTGGCAGCCCCTCTGCACTGCTCTACGAACTTCATATTTGACTACACAATTACCCCTAGGTCTTTTTCACTTTCCACTTCCCTGAGTGTAGTACCACACAGTTGGTACATTTCTCTTTGGCTATTGCTACCTATATGCAGTACTTTGCATTTGTCAACGTTAAACTTCAGTTGCCACTTCTCAGCCCATTTGCCCAACTTATCTAGATCCAGTTGGGGTAGCATACTGTCTTTACTGTCGTTAACAACGCTGCCAACCTTTGTATCATCAACAAACTTGGACATTAAACCTGATATACCTTCATCAATATCATTGATAAATACACAAAACAACAATGGGCCCAATATCGAACCCTGGGGAACTCCACTAATAACATTTGTCCACGAAGAGCAGTGTCCATTGATTACCACTCTCTGTTGTCTCCCACCCAACCATCCCTTTATCCATTGTAGCAACTTACAGTTAATGCCATACCTCTCCAATTTGTACAGCAGTCTTCCATGTGCAACAGTATCAAAAGCCTTCCTGAAATCCAAGTATATGATATCAAAATTATTTTTGGCATTCGGTTCCTTTTTGACCATATCATAGTATCCAATCAAATTGGTCAGACAATACCTCCCTTTAACAGACCCATGCTGTGTCTTAACTATTACTGCAGTCTTGTCTAGATGATCCTGAAATGCATTATTTATTTTCCCCGGAACACAAGTTAAACTAACAGGTCTGTAGTTACTTAGAATAGAATAGATGTGTGGAAATTTGCCTTTAGCCAGTGGGTGGTTAATTGCTGGAACAAACTTCCATTTGTCGTTGTGGAAGTTGATAGGTTAAATAAATTTAAGGAGGAACTGGACAAACATTTAGAGGGAATGGTTGTGTGATTTTTTTTTTTTTTTTTTTTTTTTTTGCTGATGCTCATACACTGCTTTCTTGCATCACATGCCACTATTACTACCTGTGTCACCTTTTGGACTCCCCTTTTGTGAATTGGCGATACATTTGCACAACTCCAGTCCATGGGGACCTCCCCTGAGTCCAAGGAAGCTCTCATAATTATGGCTAAGGGTTTGCTTACTTCCTTTAATATAACTGGATAGATCCCATCCACCCCAGGTGCCTTTTTTATGTTTAACTTCAACAATTTCCCTTCCATTTTGCTCTCAGTTATTACAAAATCACTTAGCTCCCTGTTAGAGTTTGATAAACTTCTGGCAGTACCCTCATTGAATATCAACTCTTCATGTGCAAATGTAGATGCAAAATACTCATTCAGTTTATCAGCTACCTGAGCATGATCATCAATAGTCAACCCATCTATGTTAGGTGGTCCAATCTGATTCATTTGTGACTTGATTACAGACTAGTTTATATCTGCCATAGGCTTCTGTGTCACCTGATACTTTATATGCATCCCATACATTTTTCTTCTCTGCCACAAGCCTCATTAATTCATCTGACATCCATTTAGGCCTAAACCTTGAACAGTATTTCTTAGTTGGAATGAAAAGTCTAGTAGCCTCCAAAATTAAGTCCCTGAAGGTTTCCCGTTTAGAATTCAACATGGGTAACATTTTCAGTTGATCCCACCGTACAGAATTTAAAAACTGTCTGAGACCCCTCTAGTCATCTTTGCGAAAGCAAAAGCCCTTCCCTTTAGCCTTGATGGTAGTTACATCATTAAGTAATTCCCACATCAGTACATTGTGATCACTGTCACCCAGTGGTTCCTTTATCTGCAAATTCTTAATGAATGAATAATCACTGCTGATAATCAGATCAAGTGTATTACTCCCTCTTGTTGCCTCGCAAATATGTTGCTGTAGAAAACAGTCATCCAATAAATCCACCAAATTCTTGCTAGTGTGCGAGTGACCAGTCCACAAGTTCCAGTTAAAATCCCCCATTATAAGACATTCTGATTTACTAGCCCACTCTATTTCTCTGGACAATTGCTCATTATACTCGTAAGTAGGGTTCGGATTTTTATTACCTTAAAAATGTCAAAACATGATGAAAATATGTCATTAAATTTAATCAAATGGCAAAATAATTTACCTTTACATCTTTTTCTTTTTAAGTGTAAGTTTCTTTTTAAGTGTAAACATTAAAATAAATTTTTTTTAACATACAAAAACCAAGATGTATAGTCTAAGGTACTAGGCTACTACTAGGTACTTAAGTTGCTAAGTAGTTTCCATAGCATTGCAATACCTGTATCCACTCCAAATGTTTTGGAGTTAATCTCCTTCTATCATCTGCTAATATTCACTTGTAAGCAGAGGACCTCTCAACATCACAAGATATGTTCAGAGCAAATTTAAACGCCTTAATGACATTGGGAGCTAGAGGAAGTCTATCAATGGCTCTACCCTATAAAACTTGGGAAATGTTGTATATGGTGGGATAAGCCGGGTTTCTAGCAAAAACTGCATCTAGTTTATTAACAATTTTCTCTCCGATTTTCCCCGGAACTTGTTTCATCTTGTCCTCTAGTTTTCGAACAATCTCTATAGCCTTAATTAGAGGCATATCTTTCGCCTCCAGTTTAGTAATCGAGGAAGATATGGAAAAGAAATTACTGTTAATATAAGCGACATCGTAGGATACCTTCTCCTTAGCAAAAATTTCCTGTGCTTCAGATATGGATTTAGCTTCCTCAGGTACCAAGTTGCCAATTACCTGTAAATAAAAAAAAATTATTCATGGCTTTAAATACCATGTGTTTAAGTTTAATTTAAAATGGTAACTAACCTCCTTGATTGCTGTAAAATGTCGGCCATAATACGACACAGCGTTGAGCCAGGTCCCCCATCTTGTGATTACTGTCTTGGGTGGAAGTGGCAGATCAGGATGCATTTCTTTTAAGAGCTGTACTCTTGAGGGCGCCTTAAGGAAGACCTTTTTAGTCAGTGATATCAGCTTGTCAACATCTTTAAATTCCGAATGCACTCGTTCTGCTACACAGTGGAGACCATGGGCTAAACAAATAAGATGTATCATGCTTGGTAAAAATACCTCCAATGCTTTCCTAGCTTAGAGCATGTAGGAAGCTGAATCCATTAATAAAAGAAGAAAACAATCAGCTTTTACACTGTCCGGCCACAAAATACCTGAAACGAATAAGTAATTGTATATTAATTTAATTTATCATTTTATAAATTATACATTTATAATTTTAAATAATTAAATAAGTAAAAATACAAAAATATTAATTTTTAGTTTAATTTTAACCACATAGACTCCCATTCCAATGTAGATGGTACATCTGAATAAAGCTTTCCAACTATAAAATTAGCTACGTATCTGCCTTCACAATCCGTGGTTTCATCAACTGAGCCCCACACACTTCCAATATCTTCGCAAAAATTGTTTAGACACTGCAAGGAAGTAAATAAATAAATAAACTAATTAAAATATAGCCTACACAGCATTCAGTCTTTGGTTTGTTTGTTTGTTATTTGGTTTTTAGGGGAATTAGCAACTAAGGCCATATTGCTCCGTGAATATGCAGTGGTCATTCCCTGACCTTTCCGCATCCTCCTTATTTGGTGGTGACAGGCTCGAACCCCAGTCTAATCAAGAAGCGTGTGCTGCGCACTGCTGCTCCTTCCCACCTGGCTACAGAGGTGCCCAGTCTTTGGTCATATAATTAATAATTTAATAAAATCAATGAGAGCATACCAATTTATAGCAGTCCTCAAGGTAAATTTTCTGTACCGTTGATTCATCAGGAATTTTTCGGGAGCAGTATTTTTCCAAGAAGCTTTTGAAGACCAGATTGTTCACTTTGTTCCAAGGAATGTTTGCAGAAACCATTGCTTGGCGTAAATCGACAAATAATGGATCTGGTGTTTTTTGCAGTAAGCAGCTGCTGTGTAGTACGCACCCCTGAAAATCTCCTCGTTACGTTTGCTTCGTGCAAAGCAGTAACTTTATGCTGTTGTAATTGGGATACTTTAGTGCACGGAACTTTAAAAAAAATTTATATATTTATTTAAGATTATTTATAAAAATTATTATTATTTTCCGATTTATATGAAAAAACTAAATATGCACGAACATTAAATTTGGAATGTCCGTATTATCGAAGCATCCAAAATTAAAAATTTATGATAGATCTGTTATCAGTTAATTAATTAATTTACATACCTCATTATTGCATGCGTTGCAATAT
The DNA here is from genome assembly GCF_048544385.1 of Mastigoproctus giganteus. NCBI lineage: Eukaryota > Metazoa > Arthropoda > Arachnida > Uropygi > Thelyphonidae > Mastigoproctus > Mastigoproctus giganteus. The sequence goes on along the minus strand of NC_143581.1, from coordinate 152,545,402 downwards.
ATTATTTTTCCATCCGTTTGATATGTCTTTATACTCTTCTTTAACCACAGAAGAAATCCATTTTCTAAAAAGCTCAATTTTGCTCGATTTTTGGCTTGATTTTGCCAACAGTTGAAGTAGAAACTTCAACTTTGTAGTCTGTGTAGTCTGTATAAGTTGAACAAATAATTTGTTTAACTCAGTATAAGGTGAAACTACTGTAAAGTTTTAAATTATAGCTAAAATTACGCTACAGTGTCGTTGTGAGTGACTAACCAGCCAATCAAAATAACTTTGGGATTTAGCTACACTGGAATGTGAAATGATTAAATGTAAATTCTCACGGTTTTTTAGAAATATATTTTAAATCAATTTGATAAATAATTTGTCGATTATTGTAAGACGAAATATGAAATTTTTATGTCGACAAGTATAAAATATGCTATTAAATATGATATTTCATATATTTTTTTGAAATTATGACCTAATGTGTAAAATGATGAAATATGAAATTACAAACACTTCTTTAGGATCCTCAGACCATGTAACATCGACCAAGTTCCATGCCTTTATCTAAACGAAAAATGATTATGATAATACATAAAAATCCAAACCCTACTCATCAGATTTATTAGGCCTATAACCTACTCTCATTTTTCCTTTCCCAGTGCTTATGTCACACCAAACAGATTCAACATTGTATTGTCCACCAACATCAATTGGATGCACTTCCTTAGATTTTGTTTCTTCATTAACAGCATAACCCCTCCTCACTTCCAGTCCTGTCTATCCTTTCTGTACACATTGTACTCCCCAAATTCCAATTCAGCACTGCTTATGTCTGTGTGACACCATGTCTCTGATATCCCTACAATATCTGCCTTTGGTGTCTTGACTAGCACTACAAGCTCATCAAATTTATTAACTATACTCCTAGCATTGGTGTACATGCAGGCATACATGCACCTGTTTCTACTCTTAGTTACCCTAACACAGCCCGTGTATTTATTTGTTCCACTATGACTCTCAGCAGTCCTGGAAATCTCCATTGCCTTGCTTTCCAGGCTGCTGCTTCTAATAGAAGCAGTGCAAGAATCACTTTTGCCTATGCCTGTTGCCACTGTTAACTTTGTAGTCTGTGTATTCCCCCCAAGCTAGCAGTTTTCCGACTCACCTAACACTGCATCGATAGCATCAGCAAATATTCTTGCACCCTTTCTATTTAAGTGTACCCCATCCCTGTAGAAGCAGTTTCTCCTATCAACAAGCACGACCGGGCTGAAAAAAATTCTACCCCTTGAGCCTTGCACTATCTCTCCAGGGCTGAATTGATCGACAAGGCTCTTATCATATACGCCCTCCTATCGTGTCCGGGCAGAATTGCAGACACTTTCACATTCAAACCTATGACTGTTTGTGCTGTCCACAAAATGATTGCAAAATTTGAAGCGACAGGACATCTTGGTGTTCAAGCAGGTAGCAGTCGAAAATGAGTGGATTTCTCTCGTGTTGAAGATGTAGCTATGGCTGTCGTGGATTTATCAAGTCAATCTCCATGTGGTAGTGCAAGTGTGCCAGCTGTTTCTCGTGAAGTGGACATGCCATATTCCACTGTAAGGCTAGTAATGTGTCAGTTGTTGCGGTACTATCCTTACAAGATGCACATGCTACAGCAGTTAAAGCATCGTGATGCAGATAATCGTTTCACATAAGCACTTCAGTTTCTGGCACAAATGACAGTGGATATCACTTGGCCATGGAACATCCTTTAGAGTGATGATGCCCACTTCTGCTTAAATGGACAAGTGAATATGCACAACTGTTGCATTTGTGCAACAGAAAACCTTTTAATTATCCAAGAGGTCCCTTTGCATTCTACAAAAGTGACAGTGTGGTATGGATTTACGGCCACATTCATGATTGGGTCATATTTTTTTGAACAGGTAACACCGACTGGTCCCCTCACCTGTTCTGTCACTGCACGGCGATATTGTGCAATGTTGGCAAAGTTCGCAATACCAGAGCTACAACAAATGGGTGCCTTCAGGATACCATATTCATGCAAGATGGTGTGCCACCCCACATCCACCATTGTGTCCAAAGATTGCTAAGGCAACGCTTTACTGACGAATGGGTCATCAGCCGTTGTTTCCAGACATCTTGGCCATCCCGATCACCAGACCTCACCCCATGTGACTTCTGGTTGTGGGGTTCTTGAAGAACCAGGTGTATAGGGAAAAATGTCAAACTCTGCGCAGATCCGAAGAACAATATTACACGTCATGTGCTGGCTACTCCAGTTGACATGTTACGTTCTGCTGTAGAAAATGCTGTTCTTCGAATGGAAACTGTTGTTGACCAAACTGGAGGACACATTGGACAATTGTAGTGCTGTTCAAGTGATTTGTATTGTCACAGTGCCATATAGTGACAAATTTTGTGACTAATTTTTTTTTTTCCAATAAATGGCGAGCACATTCTTTATTGTACCTATTTTCCAAATTTCTCTTCAGTATGAGCCTTAGAACTCACTCCAGAGGCCTCTACATAGGGATACTTTAATTTTAACAACCCTGTATAAATTTTCAAAAGCCCAATCTTATTCCCCAAATATTGACTGAACTTTCAATCTAAAGATAAAATACTGTATTTTTGCATCTTTCTTATTTATTACCAAAGTCTCACAACTGTAGAAGAGGGCTGATTTTTAAGTAATGTTGTGTAATCATAATTTTCTTTCAGTTGTCATTTGTTTTCCAAAGTGACATTTAATCGTTCATTTTATTACATTTTTGTAGTTTAGTGTGGCTGTCTTTCCCTTCATTGATATTAAATTTCCCAAATAGGTGAAATTGATATTTGTTCTATTATTTGGTCATCATTAACAATTTTCACCCTTTGTATGTTTTTTCCACATAATCCTGTTTATTTTGTTTTTGAGGTGTAAGGTCTTCATCTCTTTTTTTTTTTTTTTTTTTTTGCCTATTTTATTCAGTTCATTAACTGCTATTTACAGTTCATCTTCCAATTTTGCAATTATAACTTGATCATCAGCATTTACTAATACTTGTATATTCATTTTGTAAACATTTGTCATTAAAAATTAATTTAAAAATATATTACTCTCAATGTAAATATTCAGTAAAGTTCTTCATTTATTGGTTCAAAATAATCATTAAAAAAGAGGCCAGTTAATTCAACAGCCTTGCATACTTCTAAAAATATTTCAAAACCACTTTGGGATTCATTTTGAAGCCTAAGGGAACAGAACAGAGTTTTTATAATCAGAATGTGAAAGTAATAGAGAAAAATTTTAGGGATAATTTTGAAACGAACCTAGCTGGTTTACTAATAAGAATATAATATATAATATTTCATAATATACAAAGGAAATACTTGCCTAAAAAATATGGGGAACATTTTCAGTGTTTCTTGAATCAAATACGAAAGACCAAATAACAAATGTTAGTCTGGTCTTTTGGCACTCATTGAGGAAGCAAACGGGAAAAGAAAAAAAAATCATGCTGATAGGTACAAAAGAAGTGCACTATTCATTTGGGTGGTGGGCTAGAAAAAGTTTAAAATTATGCAGTAAAGTAATAGAGTTCCAAGAAATGGCAAAACTTACTTACCTAAAAGAAGTGTTATATGTAAGTGACACACGCTAGTGTTACATTGTACACCACACACATCTTTAAAAAAACCCCAAGAATAAAATAATTTGAAATTGAGGTAATTATTTGGTTTTCATTATTATAATTTTTTTAAAAAATAAAGTTGGCCATGCAAACTTTATTAAATAAGATCTCTCTTTAGTGTACTCTGCACAGTTATACTTCTCAATTTTAATTGTGAACATTCACCAACGTGTGCACTTGAGAGTTAATCCTCTAGGGCAGAGGTTCCCAAAGTGTCGTGCATCTTGTTTTTCTGAAGCACTTCTTTTTAATGAAACATGGACAAACTGTCCCACAAATCCAGGACAAAGTGTATTTTATTTCAGTCTTTGACAAAAATGCATTGAAGTATATATTAATTTATTTATAAAAGTATGTATACTCAGTTAAATTTTATGTCAAATCTCTTTATTTGCACTTGTTCTGGAAGATGAAGGGCAAGAATTTACGAAATATTTTGGGGGGTGCAGGGTATAAAAGTTTGGGAACCTCTGCCCTAGAGTATTCAGAGCTTTTGTCCCCTCACTCGAAGCCACTAATTTTGGAAGTCTGGCATGCATCCACATGGCTGCTAATTTTATAAAATTAATACAACTGCTAATGGGTTAGAAAGGTTAGTCCATCATATGGCTCTCTTTTGGGAGGGATTAGCATTGTTACGGGATTTTAGAGGAGTATTCCATATGCTGTTTATAACACAGGAACCGAATGGATTTCAAGCCCTTCAATAATTTTATTAAGTCCCAAATGAAGCAAGGACCACGCTTGACATGCATATTCAACCATGGGAATAATTAACATCTTGAATACTTGTCTTACAATTTACATCATCAAATTCCTTAAAAACACTTTGTAAGGTCAGATCTCTTAAACTACTAACTGATTTTCAGTATGAAGTCTGAAATTTCTGTGGCTAGAGAACATGATCCCAAATCTTGACATGTTATTAGCTCCTTTTTATAAAAGAAGACTATCAATAATATAGTCAGTTAGGCGCCTCCGTAGGCAGGAGCAATAGTGCATAGCACACGCTTCTTGATTAGACCGGGGTTCGAGTCCGTACCCACCAAATATGGAGGATGTGGCAGGTCAGGGAATGACCATCACATATTCCCAGCCCGGATAAAGGGTGAGGGTTGGCGTCAGGAAGGGCAATCGGCCGTAAAATTTGCATGCCAAAACAATAAAAACGCTGACCCCATTATAATAATGGGAAAAAGGAGAGGACAAAAAAAAAAAAAAAAATCAATAATATAGTCAGTTGAGGGATCTATATATCTATGTAAGAAACAGCCAAAATTTTTCTGTGTAGTGTATCAAAAAAAACAGTTTTTCATGTTTTTTGAAACTAACAAAACCCTGAAAAACCAAACTACATTAGTCAATGCCATCTTCTGAAGAAGTTAGTAATGATTAATGCAGGTTGATGTTATCAGCATTTGTCAGAAGGGGAACAGTGTGGTGTTTATAATATTTCCATGCAGTTATCACTATAGAAATATCAGCGAGTAAAAATGCCTGTAATGAGTGAGAGGGGGACTAAAATAGAGCCTTTAGGGCTCTGTTCAAGGTAGTGGGATGAGATCTACCATCTTATGTGGACTGATAACAGTCAGTCAGTTAATAAAATTGTAATTTAGATAAAAGTGGAATGACACAGTATGCTTTTCATCAAATAAGTTGAAACCTATTAAGATAAAATTGAAGGTAAGTTGTTTTAGAGAATTTTTGTTTGCCTAGAAAGCTCCTAGCTGGAAAATTCCTGGACACTCACCAACTAAAAAAATTTATGCTGGTACCAGAAATGCAAACTTCATATAAATGAATAATGAATTCGGTGTTCTCTTTTTTTTTTTTTCCTCCCCTCTCTATCTATAATAGAAAATGTATTGGAAAATAATCCTTATTTATTATTCATTTCAATAATAAAATATATGCTCAATGATTTATGTATAAAACAAGTTTAAGGGAGTGACTTCAACATTTTATTTCGGACACTGGTTTTGGAACACTGCTCTTCAGTAGTTGAACTACTGCAAGTTGCCTATTATTAGCAGTAGGAGCTAAGAACTCTGTTTGAACTGAGTTACCAATGCAAAAAAATTAATTCTCACTGATATAGCAGTTATAGTCATCTTTTTAGGGAAAAAAGAAGAAATATCAAAAGTATTGTATCCATCTATTAAATTATTAAGGGAATTTCATTTGGTAGCTATTTTGTTTTTAAATTTTTGTGACTATTTTTGTACCCTTTTATAATCACTATAGCACTTTTCTATCATTTCAAAATTGATAATGAAAAAATAAAATAATTTTATAATGAAATTTTGGTTCAAATTTTTATCATAAAATTTTAAATTATATGTTGCCAAAATCTTTGATTAGACAGTGTTCAGCCTGAAAAAAAAATTGGACTCCCTGATTTAAACATAAATTTCTAATTATTATTTGTGAACAAATAATATGACAAATCCAAGTTTAAGCTGCAAAGAAGCGATTTCTTATTAATACATACTTGCTTCAGTTGAAAAGGAACCACATTATAAAAAGTTTATTTTTTTTATTTATTTATTTTTTTCCTTTTAGCTTTGTTTATCTTCCATCATATCTTGCTGTATTAAATAGAGATCGTAATGGGGATAAGCTTTCTTGGTTCACTTATGATAATGTAAACAGCTTGCTACTACTGCAGGTAATATCGACAGCCTTTTATGTATAGAGAAAGGCACAAAATAGGTAATAAATAAAAGCTTAAACAACTTGTCTAGCAAGCCACAGCTGCAGTCAAGGACTATAAAATATTAGAATCCTCCATAGACTCCCTCAGAGGTTCAAACCTGCCAGTGTGTAGTTTTCCAGCATTTCTCTAGTCAAAAGGGATTGCCTTTGAGTGTAACAAACCATTAGTTTTTTTGTGTTTTTTTTGGTAGTTGTTGGCGCATCAGCTTCTGTGGTCATAATGCACCTCCCAAGGTTTTTGTAGTACTTTGATCCAAGCCCGAGGTGGGATTCAAACCCGCAGCCTTTGGGTTGCCATGCAAGCACTTTACCCACCTGGCTAGCCCAGTCGGCCCATTAGTAATTACCGTATTTCCCCATGTATAAGACGCACCTTTTTTCGATAAATTTGGGGTCTAAAAACTGGGTGCGTCTTATACGGTGGTTGTAGATTTTTTTTACTTGGATTTTTTGGGCTTGTTGTCTTTGCGCTCATTGTTTCGCACTTTTTACCGTTATATTAGGTTACATTTTGCCAAGTTCTGCCCAGAAATGGCTCGGAAAAGATTTTCGTACAGTGCTGAATTCAAGTTAAAAGTGAATGGAAATCGTGCTGCTGAACTTACGTTCGTAAGTTTGGTCCTCCTCCAACTGAGAAAACAATCCGAGACTGGCTACGGGAAGAAGAAACCCTACTGAAAACGCCAAGGCAGAAGAAGGCCATTAGAGGCAAGTCAGCAAAATGGCCTGATTTAGAGAGGGAATTGAACATATGGATTGAGGAGCAAAGGGCAATTGGAATTCCTGTGTCCACAAAGATGGTTCAGCATGCGGCAAGAAGAATTTCTGATGAAAAAGAAGTTACTGATTTCAAAGAAGGACACAATTGGTGCTTCAGGTTCATGAAACGGAATGGACTAAGCATGCGTACACGCACCAGACTTGCCCAAAAGATGCCTTAAAGCTGTGAGCAGAAGGTCCTTGAATTTCATCATTTTGTAATTCAATATCGGAAGACACATCAGTTTGAGTTGGGACAGATTGCAAATATGGGCAAAGTCCCCCTCAATTTGATGTCCCAAGTAACAGAACTGTTGATAAGAAGGGGGGTGAAAACTGTAACTGTGAAGACAAGTGGACATGAAAAGAGCCATTATACAGTTGTTCTAGCTTGTTGTGCCGACGGAACCAAGCTGCCTCCTATGCTGATTTTCAAACGCAAAACTGCCAAAAGACATTCCTCGAGGAGTGATTGTCCACGTTCATGACAAGGATTGGATGGATCAAGATGGGATGAAGATCTGGTTTGAGAAAGTTTGGAGCAGGAGACGAGGTGGGCTCTTACACAAACCTGCCCTATTGGTGCTTGATCAGTTCAGGGCACACATAACAAAAAAACACAAAGAAGATTGCTGCACAGCAAAAAACAAAACTTGCCATCATATCTGGAGGCTTGACATCCCAGCTCCAACCACTTGATGTCAGCATTAACAAACCCTTCAAATCTGCCATGAGAGATGAATGGAACCAATGGATGAAGTCTTCTGGGGACAATTTGACACCAGCAGGAAGAGTGAAGAAACCAACTATAGGAGAAGTTTATACCTGGGTGAAAAGATCCTGGGATAATATCAAGATTGAGATCGTTGTCAAGTCATTTAAGAAGTGTGGCATTTCAAATGCCATAGATGGAACTGAGGACGAGGCAATATATGAAGACAGTTATTTGCCATCAGACACAGATGAGGACAAGCTAATGGATGGGAATTTCGACAGTAATGAGTTGTGTGAATTTTATGATGAATAAAACTTGAGTTCAATAACTTTATGTAATACATTTTTTTTTTTTTTTTTAATTTCGGGCCCCAAAATTAAGGTGCGTCTTATACATGGGGAAATACAGTAACATTACTAATAGTTTGATACATTCACATGCTACCTCTTTTTAGTATAACTAAATGTATACAATCCTTCCTTCAGTCTTACTAACTTTTCTGACAGGTGCTTTAAAGACAGCAATATCAGCCGAGCACTCTCATGTTTACCACCTACCTAAACATCATTGCTGATCGGGTACACCCTTTTGTGGCAACAGTCTTCCCCTCTGTCGGTGCTGTCTTTCAGCAGGATAATGTGCCATGCCACACCTCCCAGATTCGAGACTGGTTCACATAACATGAGAAAGACTTCCTGGTATTGCCCTGGCCTCCAAATTCCCCAGACATCAATCTCATCGAGCATCTGTGGTTTGTGTTGGAACAGCAACTCTGATCTGCGGCGTCTCAACCATAGACCTTACAGTAGTTAAAGGATCTGCTGGTTACGCGTTGGTACCAGATACCACAAGAGACATTTAGAAATCTTGTAGCATCCATGCCTTGCCGGGTACAAGCTGTTTTGGCTGCACTTGGAGGACCAACATCATATTAGGTAGGTTGTCATAATGTTTTGGCTCATCGGTGCACGTTCCCGTTATAAGAATCAATTTTGAACACCTCTGTGATATTTTTCTAAAACACATTTCTGGAGGTCACAACCAAAAAAACAATAAAAACAATTTGCACTTTCCAGTTTATTAGGCTTTTCTGTTAGCACAATCTATTATAAACAGGTAGTAAACTCGACCTTACTGCATTTGTGTTAATACTGATAACTGGAATTCTGTGGGTTTTTACTTTACGGTATTATGGTGAAATGTGTTCCCCTTCACTGAAATCTTCAATCATATAAAAAACAAATTTTCAGAAACTTCTCTTCATTCCTATTTACTTGTTACAGTGATGAAGGGAAAGAGACCAATGGAAAATGCAAGTGCCTGCAATGCTAGGAAACGAAACAAAATTAATTTAGAAATAAAGATGATTAATTAAGAAGTATGAAGCAGGACAAAGTTTGTCATTTGCTGCACGGAATTACATCTCGCTATTTCGACAGTGAATACTATTTTAAGGGACAGTGCGCTTATAAAAGAACATGTTAAAGGATCAAGTGATCACAAAACAGCATTCAGGTGCTATATCAAAGTGGAAAAGTTATTAACAATATGGATATAAAATCAGATTCAGAAGCAAGTCCCCTGAGTCCAATGGCCATTCAAGCAAAAGCAAGAAGTATTTATGAAGATATTAAGAATAAGTACGGTGAACCCCAAACCAAGTTCGTGGCAAGCAACTGGTGGTTTAATAGGTTCAAGCATTGGGCTGGCTCCAAAACATTAAAGTATGCAGTGAAGTTGCCAGTGCTGATTCTGGAGCTGCAGAGAAATTTTGTGATGTGTTGGAAAAAATTATTGATGAAGGTGGCTATTCAACGCAGCACATTTTTAACGTTGCTCTGTATTGGAAAAAAATGCTGGATCGAACCTACATTGCCAAAGAGGAAAAGACAATGCCAGGTTTCAAGGCTTCAAAAGATATGGCCACGCTCCTGCTTGGGGCTAATGCAGCAGGATATTATAGGTTAATACCACTGCTTGTGTACCATTCTGGAAATCCTCGTGCATTTAAGGGCATCGATAAAGCCACCCTACCCATGCATTTCCGATTGAACCAGGAGAATGGATAACAATATCTCTCTTTGAGGATTGGTTTAAATGCTGCTTCATTCCCGAGGTTTAAAAATATTGTAAAGGCAACAACGTTCCTTTCAAGATTTTGCTTCTATTGGATAATGCTCCTGGATATACTAAGCATCTAGATGATTTCAATTCGAATGTGAAAGCCTTATTTCTACCGCCAAACACAACATCCCTCATCCAACCTATGGATCAGGGTGTTATTTCGAATTTAAAAGCATACTATTTACGCACATTTGCTCAGGCATTGTCTGCAGTAGACTGTGAGAAAAATTTTATGTTAAGAGACTTTTGGAAATCTTACAATATTTACCACACCATCTTAAACATTAATAAGGCCTGGGCGGAAATTACTAAAAGTTATTTAAATGGTACATAAAAGGCTTCGAAGGATTTGAAAAAGATGAATCATATGAAGAGGTTATAGATAAGATTGTAAAGGTTGCAGAGCTACTTCAGTTGGAGGTTGATGCCAAAGGCATGGAGGAGTTAATAGAGAAAGAAGAGAAGGAATTATCTAATGAAGAACTTATTGACTTGCAGGCAGCGATAGTGAAAGAAGAAAATGCTGACGAAGCTCAAGATGAGCGAAATGAGGAGCCAAAACACTTCATCACCAGAGAGATGGCAATGGCATTTCGTGAAATTGCATCGGCAATAGTGAGGTTTGAGAAGATGGATCCTGATAGTGAATGATTCTTAAAAGTTAACAGAGGGGTGAATGATATGCTTGCAAAGAAATCTAGAGGGGTGAATGATATGCTTGCTACAAAGAAATCTACGATGAAAAGAAAAAATGCACTGTCCAGTTATCCATTAATATGTTCTTTTGTAAGGTTGAGCAGCCCACCCCTTCTAAATTTCCACAGCCCTCAACCTGCGCAGCGGTGTACTTATCAGCTGACGACATCGATTCTGGCAACAATGCTCGAGAGGTAAAACTTACTGACTTTATGCCTGTCTCCTCTCTTTTTTTGTAATTTTATAATTTTGAGATTTTTTAAATTGCACGCTTTTGTAATTTTTCCTGTGTATAAGATAAAAAATTTAATAAATACAATAAATAATTCTATTCACATGTTCATTGAACATTTGTTTTTTGATTCAATTCAGCGAGCACATTTGCGAGAGTTGCACAAGCATGGGGGAAATTCCGACTTGTGTAGAGTTTCGTGGAACACCACCTGAGCAGGGCATGAACAGTTAACCCATTGACATCAAGTGGCTCAGTGTGTTATAAGCATAGAAGTCTGCATTCTTTGCCAGAGACTTCTCGTAATCTGCCTTAGCCTCTTAACTTCCTTTGTTACTTGATTATAGACATCATTTATGAGTACCATAGGCTTCTCTATCAACTAATAATTTATATGCCTCGTAATCTGCTTCTTCTTCTCGTAATCTGCCTTAGCCTCTTAACTTCCTTTGTTACTTGATTATAGACATCATTTATGAGTACCATAGGCTTCTCTATCAACTAATAATTTATATGCATCCGATGCATTTTTATTCTCTGCCACTCGTCTCAGTAGTTCATTTGATACCATTTAGGTCTAAACCTTGAACAGTATTTCTTTGTTGGCATGAAAAGCCTAGTAGCTTCTTTGATTATTTCCTTGAATACTTCCCATTTAGAATTTGATGTTGGTAACCTCATCAGTTGGTCCCACTAACCCTTACTAGTAGCCCTTACTAAAGCAGCAGCACCTTTCCCTTTACCATTGGCAGTAGTTGTGTCTTTAATTAAATTCCACATTAGTAGACTTGTGATCTGCCATCCAGTGGGTCCTTTAGCAACAGATCTTGATGCATGAAGAATCACTGCTGATAACCAGATCAAGTTGCCTCTCTAACATGCTGCTGTAGAAAATAATCATCCAATAAATCTACAAAAGTCTTGCTGGTGTATGAGTGACCAACCCACAAATTCCAGTCACTATCTGGAAAGTTAAAATCCTGCATTATGCTCGTCACAGTCATTAGGCCTATCATGCACTGAGACTCAATTTTGTTTTCCCAATGCTTATATCATGCTAAACTGGCTCAGCATTGCACTGGCCACCCGTGTTGATTGGATGCACTGCCTCCAATTTAATATGCTTCTTAACTAAGAGCATAACCCCTCTATCTCTCCTGTGCTTCCTGCATACATTGTATTCCCCATATTCAAATTCAGCATTGCTTATGTCTGAGTGACATGTCTCTGCCATCCCTCTCAGTCTCTCCAGGGCTGAATCCATTGACAAGGCTCTCGTTGTGTTCTTCCTTCTCAGTTTATCAATACCCTGTTAACTTTAACTATCTTTGCCAGGAATTTCTCTTACTGTTTTCATCTCTCTTATACCATCAGTGGCTTTGTTATAAATATACTTATGATTGGCATACAAAAAAAAATTGTGTGCAACATCATGCAGTCAAGCTGTTCAGAAATATGTTTCCTGATAGTGAAATAGCAAAAACACAGTTGTAGAAGAATAAAAACAGAAAACTGTTAATGAAATTTCACGGATAGGGAAAAAAAGAAGTGGGTTACTGCCATCTGTACCAATTTTGATTGCCACAGATGGCAGTAAACAAAGTGATTCTAAGCTTAAGCTACATCCCATTATTATTAGTATTAGTAGTGACAAATGATGCATGAAAGCAAGCTTGTACAGCATCAGCAAAAAAAAAAAAAAAAAAAACCTTTCCATTTCACCCATTCATCTCCTCCAATAGTTTGTCTAGTTCTTCCTTGAATTTATTCAAACTGTCCACTTTCTTATGCCTCCTCATCAATGGCAGTAGTTATGTTAACATTGAGTTTGCTTAATCCATTCAAAGTCTTAAACCCCACAATCAGGTCACCTTGAGGTTGTCACAGACATTCTCTCAGATATGAAAGACAAGCTGTACTTGCTACCTGGGAGTCTAAAACGCTGATGGAACTGATATTCAGGTGACATTCAAGTCAAGTGGACCCAATTTCGGCGAAGTCCGGATGGTCTGCGACAGCCAAATACTCTGCTTGCACCTTCATGATGGTGGGATTCTTACTAATCCTGGGTATAACCTCCATGCACAAGCACACTGTGGGTGACCACCCAGATATGAACCAACGTAAGCAGGAGTCGAGGTGTGGCATCCACACCACATGGAGGAATGTCGCCCTTTTGTGTTTACCAGGCAATACTAGGTGGTAGATGATTCTCATCAACCAGTGCAATACCATCACTTTGCTTATTGGAGGCTTGAAGTGGTGGAACCCATGTTTAGTCTCCAGAGCTAAGTTCCGGTCAACCCTTCCCCGTCTCTTCCATCATGCAGTATGACTGATGATTTTTGAGGTTATGATCAACATCATGGCGAGATCCGATCTTCCTTACATTTCAAGGGTACAGCTCTAAAACAGTGTTCGCAGGCCAGCCGCTAGTTAGTACACCGGACCGACCCTATTGGTAACTCTTTAGGAGGCTTCTGGATCAGATAGTGTATAATCTTGCTACCTCTACTCTGCCAGATAGTAACTGGAGGGAGTCCAAGTAGTGTATATGCAGGGGGCATTACCCATCTGTCGAGGCCATGTTATGTCAAGGATCTGGGTATATTCTTACCATGTGTACACCATATCCAAAAATTTCATTACTTCATATAGCATGTCCCCCCTCCCCCAACTTTTTCTTATTATTGAATACACCATCATCAGCCATTTTCAATCCACTGGAGGATGAAGGCCTCTCCAGCAACTTTCCAGTTCCTTATGTTTTGTGCAATGGCCATCCATTTACTACCCACAAACTCATGAATTTCATCTATCCATCTCCACCGTTGTCTTCCAGGTTTTCTTCTAGCTCCTCTTGGGTACCATTCTGTTATTTTCTTATTCCATCTGTCATCATATCTTCAAGCTATGTGTCCTGCCAAGACCATTTTAGTTCTTTAGTTTTGATAAGAATGTCCTTTACTTGAGTTTGCTGCCTAATCCATGTGTTTCTCTTCTTATCTAACAGTCTGATTCCCAATATAATTCGTTCCATTCTTCGCTGTCTAGTTCTCAGCTTCTCTTCCATTCTTTTGGTGAGTGCCCAAGTTTCACTTCCATAAGTCATGGTGGGGAGTATACATTGCTTCATCATTTTACGTTTCAGACAAACTGGGATATTGTTCTTCAGTATGTGACTATATTTTCTGAATGGTTTCCATCCAAAATTTATTCTTCTCTTGACTTCCAGCCATTTATCATTATTACAGCTATCACTTGTCCCAGATAAGTATATGACTCCACCTTTTCAATTACTGCTTCTTCAATCATTATATCTTTTTCTGTGGCATACTTGTTCGTCATTACTTTTGTTTTAGCCATATTCATCTTTAGTCCGAAATCCTTACTAACTCTGCATAAGTGATTAAGATTTTCCTCTAATTCTTTGGGATCGTGGCTTATGACCACAATGTCATCTGCAAATCGTTTGTGGTTTAGGTACTCTCCATTCACATTGACTCCTTTCTGCGAACAGTCTAATCTCCTGAAATCTTCCTAAAGGGCAGCAGTAAACAACTTCAGAGATATTGCGTCTCCTTTTCGAACTCCTTTCTCAATTTTAAATTTGCTACTGTCTTTGCCTAGTCTAATAAAGGATGTAGCACTCTCATATATTTTCTTCAAAATCATAATATATGGGGTATCTATGCCTTGTCTTTCCAGTGCCCGAAATATTGCCTTATGCTGTATGGAGTCAAATGCCTTTTCATAATCCACAAATGCCAGGCATAATGGTGTTTTATATTCGTTTGCTTTCTCTATTAGCTGTGATATTACGTGAAGGTGATCCATAGTTGAGAATCCTTTCCTAAAGCCAGCTTGCTCTTTCGGTTGATTCTCATCAAGTATTCTTTCTAATCTGTTAGTAATGACCATTGTGAACAACTTGTAGATGTGGATTAACAAGCTAATTGGTCTGTAATTTCTAATTTCTGATTTATCTCCTTTCTTATGCAGCAAAACTATGATTGCATTATTCCACTGCTTAGGCATCAAACCTTTTCTAATGCACTTTGTGAAGAGCCTTGCCAGTTTTTGTGGTGTCTCTTCCTCCCAATTTTAAGAACGCTACAGTGACTTCATCTTCCCCCGGAGCTTTCTGATTCTTCATTTTCTTCAATGCATGTTCTACCTCATCAGGAAGAATATCGGCTATGTTGTATGTGTTGCTACTTTGCAATCCATCTTCCCCACTGCTGGCATCATTCCCCTGCTCCTTGTATAATTCTCTATAGTAGTCTTCTGCTATTTGAATTATGCCTTCTCTGCTATTTGTAAGTACACTATCGCTATTCTTCAGTATCATTTGTCTTTCTGTATTACTGCTCATTGCTGCTGATTTTAGTCCTTTGGTTTCCCTTAATGCTTGTTCTACTTTTCTTGTGTTAAATCTTCTTATGTCCTCCCTGAGTCTCTTTCTAATGGCTTTGCATAACTCAGTATACTCAATTTTCTCCTTGTCAATGTTTATCTTGCTCTTCATTTGTCGCCTTCGGTTCATCATAACAAGTGTTCCTCGACTAATTTTTTCTTCTTTGGATTTCTTTTTCCCTATAGGTTTCTTGGGCTTTATCACTTTCAGAAAGTTGTAATATTTCTTGTTGATATCTTGGACTGAGCAGTCTGCAGAAGCTGAAACTTGTTCTTAAGTTCCAGTACATACTGCTTTTTCACCTCTTCTGTTATCTCAAAGACGTTTGTATTATTTACTCGAATCAGTTTTTTCCTTTCCTTTCCTACATCTATATCAAGTGTGCATCTTACGATTCTGTGATCACTTCCAACATTTACCTTATTGAGGATGGTAACATCATTCACAATATATCTTCTGTTAGTGAGGATGAAGTCAATTTCCTTAGTTGTTAATCCAATTGGAATCTTCCATGTCCACTTTATGTTCACCCTTTTCTTGAAAAAAGTGTTCATTACTGACAATACTTGAGATTCTGCAAATTCCACAAGTCTTTCACCTCTTTCATTTCTTTCACTAATTCCAAAATTTCCTATAGTTCCCCTTTCTGCACTGTTTTGTCTTTTTCCAACCTTAGCATTGAAGTCCCCCATAATAATAGTGTAGTGGGTTTTCTGCTCATCTAGAAGACTCAATTTCAGTGTACATTTCTTCAACCTCTTCATCATCATTGCTCGATGTTGGTGCATAAATCATTATAACCTTTAGCTTGTACCTCTTAGAAATCTTGAATATTAGTCGTGACACCCTTGGTGATGTACTTTTGAATTCCAAAGTGTTGTTTTTTAGATCTTTATGGGCCAGAAACCCAACTCCACTTTCACTGTTTCCATTGGTATACAGCAAATTTCCACTTGATAAACTTAAAAGTGATTCATTTCTTCTTGTTTCAGCCAAACCGATGATATTCCAATTCACATTTTCTAATTCCTTTTCCAGCTCTAATATCCTGTTTTCGCCAATGAGCGATCTTACGTTGAATACACAATGAATTGTCCAACTAATAGAGTAAGCTTATCTGCGAAAAGATCTAAACCTCCTAAACATTTCCTAGTTCATTTCACAAATATACTTGGTTTCAATTCTAATCTCAATGATATCTATTTCCCCCTACAGTCTGCCAAACCCCATGTACTTTTTCTGACAGAATCTCAGTTATCGGTTGATTCAACTACTGCTCACCTCAGTTGCCCAAATTATATGATTGATTCCTTTCGCCTCAAAGGTGGTACTTGTGCATATGTCCGTTCCGATGTTCCCTGTCAGAGACTCAGTAATTTGGAATCTCCTCTTTTCGATCTTCTCTGGCTTAAAATCTGTTTTTATTTTTTTTTTTTATGTAAACCCCAAACACAAGAGGTATTAGAACCTATAGTACTTAGTACTCTGCTTGGGTTGGAGGTTGAGAAGACGAAAGAAGATATTTGTTGACATTTGACTTGAACTTCTGTAGACTGTAATTTTCAGGAAATACGTATTAAGGAAGGTTGTTCCAGAAAACGGCAGTTGAATGAATAAACGAGGAAGATGAAAAGTTGGTTCTGTGAGTTTGGGGTTGGACAGTAAATGGATGTTGACTGGTGGCAGCACGTTTTCGGACTGTTTTGAAAGAGAGAGAGCAGGAATTATAGAAGCCAATTCAGAAGAACAGTGCCCCTGGAAGTATCTGTAGAAGAGGCATGCAGCAGAAACAGTACGTCTATAAGACAGCAAGTGGAGAGATGAATCATTAATTAACCTAATTGCCCTCTTCTGAATGGAATCAGGAAGCCTGAGAGAGATTTTGGGGGCACCACCCCCAGATGTGGGAACAATATTCCATGGCAGGGCCGATTTGCAATTTATAAAGAGTGAGCAGCTGTTTGGAAGAAAAGTAACGCTGAGAGCAAAAGAGAAAACCAAGTTTTTAGATGCAGAGGAAGCAATATTTGTAATGTGCTTGTGCCAAGAGAGATTAGAAGTCGGGGTAATCCCCAAAAGAGATATATCATTTTGCCTAGAAATCGGAGTATCACCAAAGATAAGCATAGGAGCAGAATAATCCCTTTTTGGGAGATATAAGACAAGACTGAGTTTAGAAGGTTTCAAATCAACTAAGTTGTCTTTGCCCCACTGGAGAATTACCTGAAGATCGACATTTAAGGAATTGGTAGCAGATTTTCGAGAAGTTGAAGTTGATTGAGCAGGGTAAGTTTTCTCAAAATGGAAAGTATAATGCAATGTGCTATCATCGGCAAAACTATGGATAGGATTTCCAGTCAATGGAAGAAGGTCATTAATATATAAGAGGAAAAGAGTGGGGGAAAGAACTGAACCTTGGGGGACACCGGCATTAGTGGGGAAGTTAGAAGACAGAGACCCATCTATGCCGACTGGGCTAGCCGGGTGGGTAAAGTACCTGCTTGGCAACCCCAGGGTCGCGGGTTCGAATCCCGCCTCGGGCTTGGATCAAAGTACTGCAAAAACCTTGGGAGGTGCATTATGGCCACAGAAGCCGACGCACCAACAACTACCAAAAAAAAAAAAAAAAAGAGCCATCTACCATCACCCTCAGTGAGCGATCAGAGAGAGAGAGAGAGAGAGAAAACTGGATAACCAATTACTAAAAACAGTTGGCAAACCATAAGATTGAAGCTTGTTTAGAAGACCTTTATGCCAAACACGATCGAAAGCCTTTGAGATGTCAAGAGCAACTACTTGTGTTTCACGAACCTTTCCATTGAATTAGTCCAGAAATGGGTAACATAAGCCAGAATATCACCAGTGGATTGACACTGATGGAATCCATACTGGTGATCGTTGATCAGACAGAAGGCTTCTAGGTAGTTTTAAGAGTTGGCGGTTAATTGATTTCTCCATTACTTTAGAAAGAGCAGAAGTAATTGCAATGGGACGATAATTGGGTGGGAGGGATTTGTCATCCATTTTAGGAACTGGCTGGATATGAGCAAATTTGCAAGCAGAAGGAAAAACACCTTTGGAATAAGAAAGGGAAAAAGGGGGGCAAAGAATAGGAGGAAGTTCAGGAGCACAGGTTTTGAGAACAAGTGGAGAAATACCATCGGGACCTGGAGCTCTCTTAGCATCAAGATTCGTCAAAATCCTTCTGACATCCTTTTGATGGAAGACCACAGGGGAGGTATTGAATGGGGAATGGTGGGAGGTGTTTTACCAAGATCATTAATACATGAGTTGGAAGAAAAATGGGATGCTAGATGGTCAGCTTTATCCTTGGCTGAGGTGACAACAGAACCATCTGGTTTGGATAGAGGTGGGAGCAGAGATGGGCAAAAGTTGCAGCCAATAGCTTTGGCAAGAGACCAGAATGCTTGGCTACCATTAGGGCAAGAAGCAAGTTTTCTACTCTTAGCCTGTTCAAACTCTAGTTTGGACTAATTAATAACTGCTTAACAATTGTTGCAAGCTTTGGTGTAGACAGAAAAGGAAACTGAAGAATTAGAAACAAGCCAATTACGATATGCAACATTCTTCTCTTGGACAGCCCTAGCACATTTATTGGAAAACCAAGGTTTAGATAAAGGACGAGATTTTAAAGTGGAGTGTGGGATAAAGGATTCCATTCCAACAAGAATAATTTCACTGACACGATCTGAGCAGACGTTGCCATCAGAAGTTTTGAAACAGTAATCCGACCAAGGAAAAGAAGAAAAGAAATCTCGCAGATCATCACATTTTGCATTCTTGTAATGCCAAACAACACAAGGTTGGGAATAGCTATGAGATAAAGGCTCCATTGGAGAAGAGACAATCACCAAGTTGTGATCTGAAGTGCCTAAAGGACCTATCACTTCGACTGGGTACTTAGAAAGGTTGTTTGTGAGAAAAAGATCAAGCGTGTAGGCTGTGTGATTAGGATTGTCCGGTATTCTTGTAGGTAAATGAATAATCTGTTCAAGGTCATTAGTAATTGCAAAAGCCTCAGCATCTCGACCAGCTGGGTCGGTGTGACTAGAAAACGGAAGCCAGCTGGAGTTGTGACCATTAAAATCACCAAGGAAAATTACTTCACTGTTAGGAAAGTTGGACTGGAGGAAGTCAAGTTGCAAAGAGAAGAAGTCAAAGAGCTCGAAGTGATTAATGGGGGTTGAGACAACAGATGAATTTGACACAATGAGGTAGAGAGATTTTAAGCCAGAGAAGTTCAAAGAGAGGAGATTCCAAATTGCCAAGTCTCTGACAGGGAATACCAGAATGCATATATGCACAAGTACCACATTTGAGGTGAAAGGAATCATACAGCGAATAATTTGGGCATCTGAGCTGAGCAGTAGTTGAATCAACCGATAACTGAGATTCTGTCAGAAAAGGTACATGGGGTTTGGCAGACTGCAAGTGGAAATGGACATCGTTGAGATTAGAATTGAGACCACGTATATTTGTGAAATGAATTAGGAAGTGCTTGGGAGGTTTAGATCGTTTTGCAGATAAGCTTGCTTATTAGTTTGACAATTCATGGTGAATTCAATAGTAAGAAAAAGTGGGTGGGACATGCTGTATGAAGTAAAGAAATTTTTGGATATGGCGTACACATGGTAAGAATATACCCAGATCCTTGGCATAACGTGGCCTCATCAATGCTCCCCGCATACACACTACTCGGACTCCCTCCAGCCACTATCTGCAGAGTACAGGTAGCAAGATTATACACTAGCTGATCCGAAAGCCTCCTAGAGAGTTGTCAATATGTTCAGTCTGGTATACTAACTGGCGGTCGGCCTCCAAACACCGTTTTAGAGCTGTACCCTCGAAACGTAAGGAATATCTACCTCATTGTGTCAAATTCATCTGTTTTGTCTCTTTGCAACTTGACTTTCTCCAGTCCAAATTTCCTAACAGTGAGGTAATTTACCTTGTTGATTTTAATGTTCACAACTCCAGCTGGCTTCCGTTTTCTAGTCACACAGACCCAACTGGTCAAGATGCTGAGGCTTATGCAATTACTAATGACTTTGCACATTGTTCATTTACCTACAAGAATACTGGACAATCCTAACCATACAGCCAACACGCTTGATCTTTTTCTCACAAACAACCCTTCTAAGTACATGGTTGAAGTGAGTGGTCCTTTAGGTACCTCAGATCACAACTTGGTGATTGTCTCTTCTCCAGTGGAGTCTTTATCTCATGGCTATTCCCAACCTCGTATTGTTTAGCCTTAAAAGAATGCAAAATGGGATGACCTGCGAGATTTCTTCTTTTCCTTGGTCGGATTACTGTTTCAAAACTTCTGATGTCAACGTTTACTCAGATTGGGTCAGTGAAATTATTCTTGTGGGAATGGAATCCTTTATTCCACACTCCACTTTAAAATCTAAACCTTGGTTTTCCAATAAATGTGCTAAGACTGTTCAAGAGAAGAACATTGCATAACGTAATTGGCTTGTTTCCAATTCTTCAATTTCATTTTCTGCCTACACAAAAGCTCGCAACAATTGTAAAGCAGTTATTAATCAGTCCAAACTAGATTTTGAACAGGCTAAGAGTAGAAAACTTGCTTCTTGCCCTAATGGTAGCTGGGCATTCTGGTCTCTTGCCAAAGCTATTGGCTGCAACTTTTGTCCATCCCTGCTCCCACCTCTGTCAAAACCAGATGGTTCTGTTTTCACTTCAGACAGTGATAAAGCTGACCTGCTTTGTTCTTTGCCGCCATTTTTTACTTTCTTATTCCAGTGGTGTTTTTCCTTCTGCTTTGGAAATTTGATTATATCCAGCCAGTTCCTAAAAATGGTGACAAATTCCTCCTATTCAGTTATCATCCCATTGCAATTACTTCTACTCTTTCTAAAGTAATGGAGAATTCAATTAACCAGCAACTCTTAAACTACCTAGAAACCTTCCGTCTGATCAACGATCGCCAGTATGGATTCCGTCAGTGTTGATCCACTGGTGATATTCTGGCTTATTTTACCCATCTATGGACAAATTCAATGGAAAAGTTCAGTGAAACACAAGCAATTGCTCTTGACATCTCAAAGGCTTTTGATCGTGTTTGGCATAAAGGTCTTCTAAACAAGCTTCCATCTTATTGTTTGCCAACTGTTTTTTGTAATTGGTTATCCAGTTTTCTCTCTGGTCATTCACTGACTCTGATGTTAGATGGCTCTTTGTCTTCTAACTTCTCCGCTAATGCTGGTGTTGCACAAGGTTCAGTTCTTTCCCCCACTCTTTACATCTTGTATATTAATGACCTTCTTCCATTGACTGGAAATCCTATCCACAGTTTTACCGATCATGGCACATTGCATTACACTTTCCATTTTGAGACACCTTGCCCTGCTTAATCAGCTTCAACTTCTCGGATATCCTCTACCAATTCCTTAAATGCCGATCTTCAGGTCATTCTCCGGAGGGCAAAGACAACTTAGTTGATTTCAGTCCTTCTAAAACTCAGTCTTGTCTTCTATCTCTCAAAAAGGATTCTTCTGCTCCTATGGTTATCTTTGGTGACATTCCGATTTCTAGGCAAAATTATATAATAAATGGTGAAAATGTAAGCATTTCAACATGAGTAGAGGGATCTGTCTTTCATTTCTTGAGGCTATGCATATAATTTTCAGGTGTTTGGTAGTGCTTCATGCACCACTTATTCAGTAATGAATTGTTGTCCTTATTACACTTCAACTTCACACATTGTAATAAGGATAGCAATTCAGTCACGGAAGAAGTCACACAAGAAGCCGAGAACCATGAAACATTTGAGAATTATTTCTATTTCTTCAAGAAATTAAGGACAGATTATGCTTAGCATTTTAAGAATTCCTCATATTCTGTGAGAGAGTGTTCAGCCAGGTTAGATAAACAAAAACTGAGGTCAGATCTCTTTCTAGTAAAACTTTGGAAATACTCCTGACATCCAAGTCTAGTTATGAACAAATCTTTCACTCAACATTTTTGATGAGGACAAAGTCTGCATTTTTCATGAAGTAGTTAAAATCAGTTTGACATAAAAATCCTAGGTAAACTGGTGTTTGAAAGCATGCCATACTGATTAACAATCCAATATCAGTATTTTAATATAAAATGTTTATTTTCAGTGCCACTTTAATTTCTAGTGGTATAGACTTTAAACACACCTCCTGCTTACAATTACGTAATCTCTAGCCTCTTTGAAAGGTAGAAGTTAGCAGCTAAGCATAAATAATAGTCATCTAGCTGGTTCAAAAATCTGATCCAACTTGATATATTTTCTGCCCACAATTTCCAGGTGGTTTCAAGTTGCCTGAACAGAATTGTGTCATACTTCTCAGAGTTTTGTAAAACTTCAAGGTTATACAGGAAATTGGGATTTGTAAAAGAATTTTGCAGTTGAACAAAATATGAAAAGCACTGTACGATGTGTTTGCTAGTTGTCACTTTAAGAAGGAGGGGGCTTTGTCGATAAATAGGTATCATTATTTATAATATACTAGCAATAGAATACAGAATATTAATGTTCTTCTAAGCTACATTTTGTGTACAATTTATTTTGTAGCAAAATCAGACAAGTATTCTGGAGGAAACCCATATTGCCCACGTCCTACATTTTTGTTTAAATTAAACTACATTTTGTGTACAATTTATTTTGTAGCGAAATCAGACAAGTATTCTGGAGGAAACCCATATTGCCCAC
This sequence comes from Mastigoproctus giganteus, assembly GCF_048544385.1. Taxonomy (NCBI): domain Eukaryota; kingdom Metazoa; phylum Arthropoda; class Arachnida; order Uropygi; family Thelyphonidae; genus Mastigoproctus; species Mastigoproctus giganteus. Next base: position 152,522,335 of record NC_143581.1, on the reverse strand, counting down.
GTCCTACTCCGTCATGGCAGAAAGAAATTAGTCATTTTCTTGTACAGTCTACAAAACAGAGTGACAGCGAAAAAACTTCTAGTGAAAGTAGCAGCAATGATGAGAGTAACTCCACAAGGTCTGTTTATAGATATAGATAATTTGGTTTATTTGAAATAATAAATGGAAATGACTTTATTACTCTTGTGGAATTTTAAATTTAGCATTTACTGATAATACATTACAAAAATATAACCAGTTGCCTTTACTATTCGAAGTGTGATTTAAAAAAAAAAAAAAAAAAAATGGCTGTTTTGAAGTTAGTTGGATTTTTTGACCTCTGTTATCTAACATTGATGTATATATTAAAGTACACTAATTAGGCACCACAACTGCCTAAATATTGTGTATACTATGGGTATACTTCAAGACTGTTGTCGAAAAAAGGAATGGAGTCTATCAGAGCATGGAGTCTGTTTTGATACTTGCATATGCTATGGCCATTTGGTTTAGACTTGCTAATTTCTGCATAGCCTCCACAGATTGACAGGTCTAAACAAAATGCAAATTAACATATTTTATTTTTTGATTTAAACTCTAGTTGCTCAGAGGATAGTGGCCATGACATATATATTATGTTTATACATTCAGTGATCATTGAATTGTGACTACCTACCTAATACCCTGTTGTGCCACTGTTCGCTTAGGCATTGACTCCACTAGACGTCTGACCAACCCCAGGGGCTCATATCTGGTAGTATGGGCTTGGCACACCCAGGGGCCTGAGCTGGATATCATCATTCTTTTCTTCTCTTCCTTGGTGATTCCTTTCTACTTCTTTTTCTCTCTCTCTCTCAGGGTAACTCGGGAATGGGTGTTTTTTTTTTTTTTTTTTTGGCTGGTGCAGCATAAGCCTCAGGCTTCCTCGCACCATATGGCTGATAATAATAAATAATAATAAGACACCCATAGGGATCTGCAGCAGGTGCATGCAAAATTGCCTGCATGGCTTTCCACAGCATCGAAATAGATGATATTGCATCCAGTGTGCTGGAGTCGGCTCACACGAGTCGGTTGTTAAACCGACAGTGGCTATAAACTGTAGAGTGGCATTTAGGCAATAAGTTTATACTGTATATGGTGACATGGAAAATCCAGCAGGGCGTGCTTATTTTGGCACCCTTTGTGCTTCCTTTCCCCATGTGGCAGCCCGTGTAGGGATTATCTCGGCTAGCAATTTTACAGGAATATTTCCAACAAACACCCTGCTTCAGTCCCATCACGTTTTCAAGTGTTGTTAGTCTGCTGGGGTGAAAATTACCATAGCAAAATTAACTAATTATTTCTATTCTATCTACAAATTTGAAACTCTCAATATACATAAACAGAAGTGTTTTCTTTGAGGTCCCAAGTCCCATTCAGAAAAATCTAGTAATTAACGTGTAAACAGCAAAAGTACTCATTTTCTAATTATTCCCAAGAAAAACAGAGGCATTGACTTTGATTATAGAACACACGACTGAATTTGTTTGAGTAATAAACATAACCAAAAGAATTGCAACAAATTGTTTTTGAAAAACAAAAAGATCTTACTTCTTTTATTCAATGTGTATTGCATCTACTAACAAAATCAAGGCAATTCATCTATTCAAAGCCACACTGGAAACAGAAAAAACTGGTGTAAAACTGATAACACTACGTTGCACATTTAATAAAAGAAAAATTTGTTTTATATTGTAATTGTTTTTAGGGAACAGTATCAGTACAGCATGTTTTCTGGATGTATATTTTTACTTCTAATGAAATTTCCAGAAAATATTTCTTTTGATAGCTGCATTATAAACTTAGAAAACTGGTGTCAAAGGAACTTTGCATGAACGTTCAGAAAATGAAACAGTAGCGGTGGTGTAACTAGGATTTTTTGTCAGACATTCACAAAAAAGGCACCATTTGCCTAATGCTAATCTACCTATTATTTTTGGTTTTGAATAAGAAGTGCCTGCATATCTGTATTACAAAAATATTATATTAAATGTGTAAATAATTACAAACTATTTTATAAATGCTTATTTTATTAATATATTTAGTACGTTTTTTTTATTCATTACATATATATTGATATGTTGTATAAAATATAAGCAGTATCTATACAATTAAGAAAATAAACATATAAAACAAAATGAACTGCATAACCGATTAATTATAGATATAAAAGTTAATATTTTTAAAAACATTGAATAAATACTTAAGTTGTACAATGTACCAGGTGGTTATAAAATAAGTTTCCCTATTCAGGAGACCCTAGTGTAAAAACAGAGATAGCACTGTGAAAATTGGTGGGTATGTCATTTAGGGTATGGGGGAAGTACCTTTGTAGTATTGAACACTATGAATTCATTCCTCAAGGTGCCAGTGTGAATAATTAAAGGCAAATGCACAAGTTGACTGATCCGACCGGGCTAGCCAGGTGGGTAAAGTGCCTGCCTGGCAACCCAAAGGTCGCGGGTTCAAATCCCGCCTCGGTCTTGGATCAAAGTACTGCAAAAACCTTGGGAGGTGCACTATGGCCACAGAAGCCGATGTGCCAACAACTACCCAAAAAAAAAAAAAAAAAAAAAAAGTTGACTGTAAGTTGTTGCACAAAATAGTTTGTTAAGCACAATGTTGTTGTATTGCTATGTCTCCCATACTTGCCTAACCTCTCACTATGCAATTCCCCCCATCCCAAAATGAAACAACATTTATGAGTCTGCAACACATTGAAGAGGAGGTTATTGATGCAACTTAAGAAGCTCTTTGTGATATCCATCCACAGCTGCTACCAGCAATTGTACCAGCAGTAACTGTGTCTAGGATTAGTTATGTTTAATATGTGAGTCTGTTAACTTTTTGACTGTATTCTGTATATAATACACAGTACCACATTAAACATGTGACTGTGTATCAGATTATACACTGCACCTCACAGTGAAAGCAATACTGGTCTTAAAAAAGACATTTTTAATAATGGTCATTACATAGTCATATAATATGTTAGATTCCACAACAATGTTTCTTTCATGTCTTTTTTATTATTATTATTATATGTAACTTGGTTGCTTGGCTAAAAATAAATTTATCTAGACTCTAAAGGCCTTCCTCACTAAGTATTTAATTCTCCCCCCCTCTTATTTCCTGTGAATCATGTAGACTGCATTAATTCTGTTGAAAGTCCTTGGGAAGTTATTTGCAATGCAGCAACATCCTAAAACATTAAATTAATAGCATCAGATATCTGTGCTACTTGAAACGGAATAATCAAACCAGTGTTTTTTGGAGAAGAGAGACAGTTCAAGAGTGTCCACTTCTTGGGTTATCTTCATTATTGTCTCTTTCATGTTTGAATTTAGCATCATTTGAATTCAAGGTCTCAAATATGAAAGAGCATTGTCACCAAATGTTTTCTCCATGTCGTCAAAATTTCTGTGAGTTAATCCTTTCTTATGCAAACCTAGAGTAACTTGGATTATTTAGTAATTATAGTATAATTGCTAAAAGTCTGTCATACTGAGTTCACCAGCATCAAAATCATCTCCCATATATTAGAATACAGTTGCCCAAAGGCCAGGTCTGGGCCTCAACAAGGTTTTGCCCAGGTCCCAGAAGAATTTTTAAAATTATTGCTAGTCAAATTAGAGACAAAATATGGAATTATAGCTTTGCATGCACTCCAACATTCTGATATACAAATATGACACAGCTGCAAGTGTTTTGAGATCATATCTTGAAGTTTAAATAGTAAAAGTTCTTATTTCTTATTAAACTTAAATGCTGCAATTTAGTTAAGTTACTTTGGGGGGGGGGAAGACACTAGCAGCTTTATTAGCTCTTCAGGAGCAAAACAGTACAACATTAAACCACCCTTTTCCTTACCTGGACCACAGAGTCTCAGAAAATTACCAATGCAGCCCTTTTACATAAAAATTGTGCACCTCTCTATTAGAACAAAATAATTAGATGAACAATTTCATTACTCTCTAATAACAACTTTAATAATATATCCAGTTTATCAGTTATTTGGTATGGTGAACATAACAGTAACCACTGCAGTTCACTGTGGTGGCATATAAGGTCCACAATGGGGGGATCCAGTGAAATAATTGATATTAGCATTACCAAGGGCACATGATGCAAGAAAGCAAGCTTATATAGCATCAGCCAAAAAAAAAACCTTATTTCACCCATCCCCTCACTCCAAATTTTTGTCAAGTTCTGCCTTGAATCTATTTAAGCTATCAACTTCTACAACGACAGATGGAAGTTTGTTCCAGCAATCAACCACCCACTGGCTAAAGGCAAACGTCCGCACATCTATTATCCTACAACCGTCTTTCCTCAATTGGAATTTATGCCCTCTCAGGCGATTATTCTGAGCAAGAGGAAGAATCCCATCAGCATTGAGCATGCTCAAACCATTCAAGCCTTTATACACCTCAATCAGATCACCTCGCAGGTGCCTAGTCTCCAGACATTGTAATTTGCAGAACTTAAGCCTTTCTTCGTAAGAGCAACCCTTTGTTCTGTTCACTAATCTTGTTACCCTTCACTGTACTCGTTCCAACAGCTCTACATCCTTCTTAAAATGAGGCCTCCAGACCTGTATACAGTACTCAAGGTGTGGCCTAACCATTGTCTTATACAAAGGGATAATCACCTCCTTATTCCTGCTAGAAAAATTCCTGTATATCATTGACAAGACACCATGAGCTATTCTAGCAGACCGTTTGCTCTACTCAGAAAACTTAATGTCTGCCTGCACAAAAACCCCCAGGTCCTTTTCATTCTCTACCACTGTCAATGTGGTACCACAGAGTTGATACGTTACTGTGGGATTACTGCTTCCCATATGTAGTACTTTACATTTGTCAATGTTAAACTTCATTTGCCACCTCTCAACCCATCTGCTCAATTTTTCTAGATCCTGTTGTAGCAGTGTACTGTCATTAGTGTCATTAACAACCCTGCCAACCTTCATATCATCTGCAAATTTGGACATTAAACCTGATATACCATCATCAATATCATTTATAAATACAGAAAACAACAATGAACTCAGAGGGACTCAACTGATAACATTAGTCCCCAATGAGGAGTGTCCATTGATTACCACTCTCTGTTTTCTCCCACTCAACCAGCCCTTTATCCATTGGAGGCAGCAATTTGCCTCCAATGCCACACTGCTCCAATTTGTGCAGCAGTCTTCCATGTGCAACAGTATCAAAGGCCTTTCTAAGATCCAAATGTATGATATAAAACTTATTCTTTGCATCCAGTTCCTTTGTGACTACATCATAGTATCCAATCAAATTTGTCAGACAAGACTTCCCCTTAACAAACCCATGCTGTGTCCGAGCTACAGCTGAAGTCTTGTCTAAATGATCTTGCAATGCTTCTTTAACCAGTGCCTCCATTAATTACCTGTGTCTCCCTTTGATCCTCCTTTGTGGATTGGGGTCACATTTGGTCCATGGGTACCTCCCCTGGGTCCAGGGAAGCTCTCATAATTACGGCTAAGGGTTTGTTTACTTTCTTTGCCACCTCCTTTAACATAACTGGATAAATTCCATTGACCCCAGTTGCCTTTCTTATGTTTATCTTCAACAATTTCTCCTCCACTTTACTCTCAGTTATTACAAGATTATCTAGCTTACTGCCAGATTTGAATACACCTCTGGCATTCCCCTCCTTGAATAACTCCTCATGTGTGGATGTAGATGCAAAATATTCATTTAGTTTGTTAGCTACCTGAGCAGGATCATCAACAGTTGAACCATCGATATCAAGTGGAACAATCTCATTCATCCCCTCCCTTCTAGAGTTTACATAAGTAAAGAACTCTTTGCTGTTTTTCTTTGCATCCTTTGCAAAAGATTTCTCATAATCTGCCTTCGCCTGCCTAACCTCCTTTGTAACTTGGTTACAGACCAGCTGATATCTATCATAGGCTTCTGTGTCACATGTTAATTTATATATCCCATGCATTTTTCTTCTCTGTCACATGTCTAATTAGTTCATCTGACATCCATTTATGCCTAAATCTTGAACAATATTTCTTTGTTGGTATGAAAAGCCTAGTAGCTGCCAAGATTAATTCTTTGAATGCTTCCCATTTTGAATTTGCTGTTGGTAACATCATCAGTCAGTTGGTCTCAACGTATAGAATTTAAAAACTGTCTCAGACCACCGTAGTCGCCTTTACGAAAGCAAAAACCCTTCCCTTTACCCCTAATGGTAGTTACCTCTTTGAGTAAATCCCACTTCAGAACACTGTGATCAATGCCACCTAATGGTTCCTTTATTTGCGGATTCTTGATGCATGAAGAATCATTACTGATAATAAGATCAAGAGTATTACTCCCTCTAGTTACCTCCTGAACATGCTGCTGTAGAAAACAATCATCCAATAAATCCACAAAAGCCTTGCTAGTGTGTGAGTGACCAACCCACAAATTCCAGTTAATATCTGGGAAATTAAAATCCCCTATTATAAGACACTGATTTACTGACCCACTCTGTTTCTTTGCACAATTGCTCATTATACTCATCAGATTCATTTGGCCTATAACACACACCTACTCTCATTTTTCCTTTCCCAGTGCTTATGTCACACCAAACAGACTGAACATTGCATTGTCCACCAACATCAATTGGATGGCACTTCCTTAGATTTTGTGTTTCTTAATTAACAGCCTAACCCCTCCTCCCTTTCTGTCCTGTCTATCCTTTCTGTACATTGTACTCCCCAAATTCCAGTTCTCCACTGCTTATGTCTGTGTGACACCATGTCTCTGATTTCCCAACAATATCTGCCTTTGATGTCTTGACTAGCACTTCAAGCTCATCGAATTTATTAACTATACTCCTAACATTGGTGTACATGCACCTGTTTTTACTCTTAGTTACCCTAACACAGCCCATGTATTTACTTGTTCCACTATGACTCCCAGCAGTCCTGGAAATCCCCTTTGCCTTGCTTTCCAGCTGCTGCTGAATTATATTTCAATAGAAGTAGTGCAAGAATCACTTTTACCTCTGCCAGCGGCTACTGTTAATCTGTTAGTCCATGTATCCCCCCCCCCAAGGTAGCAGGTTTCCGACCCATCTAACTCTGCCTTGATAGCATCAGCAAATATTCGTGCACCCTTTCTATTTAAGTGTATCCCATCCCTGTAGAAGCAGTCTGTCCTGTTAACAAGCACAGACCAGGCTGAGAAAAATTCTACCCCTTGTGCCTTGCACAGTCTCTCCAGGGCCGAATTGATTGACAAGTCTCTCATCATATACTCCTATCGTGTCTGGGCAGAATTGCAGACATGTTTATTTATTTATAAACATGTCTGCAATTCTGCAGAGATGTTTATTTATTTATTTGGTACAATGCATACATTACAGTGATGAGTACCAGAGAATTTAACATGAATATACAATAATCAATAATATGAGACTGATTACAGCTATGAAAAAATATAATAATAAGATAGATAATGCAAAAATTGAAAGGCTAAATACTTTTGATTAGGCTTCTTGGTACATCATACATAGCTGCAAACTCTCCTGATTTACAATGGAGAATCCATCTATTTGACCCCTTTTCCATATTGCCATTGTAAGGTTGGTATTGTAGAGATTTTCTTGTCTTTCACAAAAAAAAAAAAAATAACAAAACTGCCTTAAAATCAGATTTTTATTAAAATCAATTTTTTATTAATTTTGTTAATTTAGAAAATTATAAACATGATAAATACCTGAGAACAGTTTTCCAAAATTGTTTGGTAAACCATAAAGAAATGGAAGAGGGATAAACTTTATTCTGCAGGGATAGTAGCCTTTCTTGATTCAGATTAAGAAATTAATTCAGAAAGCAGCAAAGGTTAATAAAACGAAATATTATTAAAAACCAATATAGCTATGGATTTTTTTTCCAAAAAAAAATTACACAAATTTCACATTTTCAACTCCAAAGTTGCATTGCCAATAGAAATACAAGTGAAATCACCACCTTCCCCTGTCATGGTGTATTCAGAAGTAAGAAAAGGTGGCAAGTACATGCTATATGAAGTAATGAAATTTTTGGATATGACCTACACATGCTAAGGATATAACCAGCTCCTTGACATAACACGGCCTTGACAATGCTCCCACATACACACTACTCAAGACTCCCTCCAATCTGGCAGAGTAGAGGCAGCAAGATTATACACTAGCTGATCCAGAAGCCTCATAGAGAGTTATCAATAGGTTTAGTCCGGTGGGCTATCTAGAGGCCACCCTACGAACATCATTTTAGAGCTACCCTCGAAGAGAGTCAATAAATTAGTAAAGGCCACTCATTTACAGTTACAAAAAAAACAATGAGCGATAAATGCAGAGACAGTCCATGTTGAATGTCAAAACCGGTTGACACAGTGAAACTTTATTACATGGTAAAAAGAGAGAGTGATTAGTATGCTATGTGATCTAATGAAGCTTTACGACTTAAAATATTTAATACACTCATAGCAAAAGCTCAATGACTTTATAGTAAATTTTGATAAATTGTAGACTTAATTTGGCATTGTTGAGCGTTGGAGAATATTCACCCAGTTGATGGGGACTGACTTCAGCTCTTCTCTTTCTGATACAGTTTTGGAAACATTCTTGATAGCCTCTGAACAGCAGTGTCATTGTTATAAACAAAACTTTGACTCGGCATTTCCAAAGCTGCACAAAGTCTGCTATAGCTTCTTTCTTGAAGCAATCATAATCATTTGGTTTTTAACAGACTAATAGGTCAAAATATCAATATCAAAAATTCACAACATAAAAATGACAGGTAAACTAATATTTAAAAGGATACTGTACTGATAAACAATTCTGTGACTATTTTAATATAAAATATCAGTGAAATTTAATTTTTAATGCAATGCAGACTTAAAAAAAACTCCCTTTTGTCCTCCTCCCCATTTTTTTTTTTTTTTTTTTTTTTGAAAGTTGGTAGCTATGATGATAGGTCAGTAGCACAATTAACAAAAAAAAATTGTGAGAATGAAGCTTGATTTTAAGTTAACCACTGAGGAAAGCTTATGTATGTGAAGTATGTAAACCAATTTTTAATGATAATGATCTTTTGTTCTATAACTGTGATTTTTATGATTAAACAACTTTGCATATATTTTTTTATTTTTATAGAGATGAAACAGCTGCAGAAGCAGAAAAGTTTGTTAAGAATGGAATGATTTCTGATGATGATGACAACAATGATGATGCAAAGTGACACTATAGAAAGAAACTGAATTGGAAAAAGCAAGAGAAAATGTTACTGTAGTTTTCCTACCTTGATTTTGTAAATAATCATTTCAAATAAAGAATGCTGATTAATATATTTCCCTGAATTTGATCATAATATTTAAGGATATGTTTAAGTCATAAAAATTATCTCTATAAAATATAGTAATTTTAAATATTTTGCATGTTAATTAGTATTGACAATATATACTAATTTAGAAATGCATCTGAAGAGAACAATTTATATATCCCTTGGTAGAATTAATCTTATATTTCCAAAAAGACCCTAACTCATATGCCGATCATTTGTATTGCTAAAATAATTTTAGCACACAGTATTCATATTTAGTATTAGTAGTAGCGGATGATACATGCAAGGAAGAAACTACTTATCATTTGTCCGTCCTTCTCTAATAACCTGTCTTATCGCACTTCAATCAATTCAAACTACTCACTTCCACAAAAACGATGAAAGTTTTTCCCAACAATTAATTATTCCATTTAAAGCAATTTCTACACTCTGGGAACCTGCAACCATCTTTTTACAATTAAAATTTATGTCCCCTTGTGTGCATCTTCCAAGAAAAAGTAAGGATGCCATCAGTGTTTAGTTTACTCAATACATTTAAAACCTTAAACACTTCAATCAGGTCTCCTTGCAGGTGCCTAGTTTCCAGATATGCAATTTACAGAACTGAAGTCTTTCTTGGTAAGAATATTCTTTTGTGTCCTTGAACAATTTTGTTGCTCTTCTTTGCACCCATTGCAACAGATCCACATCCATTTTAAAATGAGGCTTCCAGACCTTTATTCAGTACTCATGGCAAGGCCTAACCATTGCCCTATGCAGTGGGATAATTACCTCCTTGTTCCTTCTGGGAAACTTCCATTTATCACTGACAGAAACTCATGAGTTGTCCTAGCAGCCTGTCTGCACTGCTCAGGAGACATGTCAGAGTGTACAGTTCCCCTAGGGCTTTTTCAATCTCTGCCACATTGAGCATGGTACCACCCATTTGTTGTTTTATTCTGGCACTATCACTGCCCAAATGTTGCATTTTTTGATGTTAACTCTTAATTATTACACTGTCCCTCCTCCTGTCCTTTCTGTACAACAAACAGTGAGGGGAATCCCCCAGGTACCATTCACATGAGATACATACATTTATTTTCAGCAGACACTGTACTCACCATATTTAAATTGTACTTCTGCTTAAGGCTGCTGTTAACCTATTAGGCTGTGTATCCCTCCCAAACTAGCAGTTTTATAACCCATCTAACACTGCCTTGATAGCATCAACAAATATTCTTACATCCCTTCTATTTAAGTGGATCTTCTCCCTGTAAAAACAGTCTTTCTTATAAACAATACAGGGCATACTGAGAAAAACTCTACTCCATGAGTCTTGCACATTCTCTCTCTCTCTATGTCCAAATTGATATCATGTCTGGGAAATCCAGACTTTACAACTTAGTCCTAACTCACAGCTTTTTTTCCCAACATTGCCATACACCTATTAAGTAAATCCTCATATCATCTATTCTTAATATAATTAGTACCAATGTTTACAACAATATCACCTTTTCTGCATTTAAAAGATACTGTTCTGCAACATTTAGCTTTTGACTCTGGCAGATGCACCCTGATCCTGTTTCGCCTATCCTTTTTGTACAATATATTTCCCGTTCCCCTGACAATAGAGTGGTCAGAAATAGCTTTCTGTCCTTGGTGATTCTTCTGTGCTGTCTGATGCATGAGTCCTTAGCATTGAGCTGGGCAACTCATTTTAATGCCTTTGAGAGCATCAACCCTTTTCTTCAAGTTCTGATATTTGCCCATCAGAATACAGATTTTTTTAATTCCTCACGCTCTTTATATCAAAGAGTGTGATGAATTAAATATCATGTCCTCCAACAGGAGACTGTAAACATCACACTACATTCTATGAAAACATGATTCATAGGAGATCTGCGGTTCTCTCCCCCCCCCCTCCGCAAGATAACATATTACCACTAATCTGCATTCTTTGCTGTTCTAGTCTGATTTTATTTTAAAAATACCACATTAAACTAAGAGAAATGCAAGTACAATAATAATGTATAAACAGTAAAATTAACTCAAATGTTAAAGAAGATGTACCATTCACTGCCACTAAACCCTGTGGCAGGGAATGGTACTGTCTTACTGTCCAATGCTTTGGCGTTCAGAAAGAATAGACATGCTGTGACAGGAGGAAGTGCGTAGTGATGCTTTCGGTTAAGAAGCACGTAGATCCTAAAATAGTACGACCAGTAGACAGATATTGCTGGTATAAATTTTGTCAGTTTGGTGATTCATAAACACTGGAAAAACAAAAATGAGAGTTGGAATTTGGTATAGGTCAAATGACTGTGATGGGTATAATGAACAACTATACAGACAAATAGAGTGGATCAGCAAATTGAAATGTGTTATCATTAGGTATTTTAGCCTTCCAGATATCAGTTGGAACTTGTGGGTTGGCAGCTGACTAGCAGAACAGTGGCAGAAGGCCACCATAGTTGAGTGGTCAAGCACTTAGGTACAGAAGTACATTCACTTTGGGTGACCTCTTCTTGTATCTCTATCTTCTGAACTCCTCTGACTTTATGTGGTCAGCTTGAAGTATAAACAGAAAATTTATTATTTCTCGATTTGCTAGATGGCCACTTTCTGCACCAACACTTTTAGAAAGTAATAAGAAAAATCAGTATTCTTGATCTAGATTCATCATGCATTAAGAATCATCAAATAAAGTAACTTTTAGGTGTGGCAGTGATGATTGTAGCATATTGGTATGGGATTTCTTCAAAGAAATTATTACGTTCGAGGGTAAAGGCTAGAGATTTTGTTTTCATAATGGCAATTGTAATGGGCCCAAACATTTTTAAACTCTTTTTTAGTGGAATCGGTTGACATTAAAAAGATGTAAATGAGCGATATCTCTTAACTACTGGTCTTGTAGAGACCATTAGTTTTATACCATTTAAGAGATATCGTTCAAGGTTTAGGCTGATTTGGTTAATGATATTGTCATTAGACTCTGTAGAGATCTCTCTGGACTAGTGGGTTTGACTTCAGTGGTAGGTAAGATCACGAAGTCTGATTAAGGATGCAATACTGGGTGACCTCTGTAAGAATGGTATCCTTAATGAATCACAGCATGTATTCCCAAGGGGAAAAGCTCGCCTGACCAATCTAGAAAACAAGTCTACTTTTTAAGGAAAGTCCTCAGTTTTACTCAGCAGTAAAAAAAATAGTACTAAGAAGAAAAAATAATAAATGAACTACATTTTTAATAATAATTTCAAAAGTTACTTGAAGTTTGCCCAATCATGTCAGAATTTTTTACAAATAAAAAAAAATTATATTGGTGGAAGTGCTTGTATTTCATATTATAGTTTTACAGATTTTACTAATAGGCTGTTTTTATATAAAAATACTGATCAAAATATGTAAAACAAATATGTTTTATGCTGCATCCTCCTATCAAGCTCAGATGGCTACCAGGGTTGTAGTGGAGGGTATACACCATATATACCCTCTGGATTTTTTTAGGTGAATAGCTTATACCTTCCGGTTTTTGAAAGACTTGAAAAAACAAATATTATAATATTTATTGAAAATTAAAAAATTAATTTATTAGAATTTGATTCTTTAGCAATACTTATAGTTTTATTATTTTTAATATATATGCCATATATATATATATATATGTGTACACACACACATAGGTATATGCTGTATACCCTCTGGAATTTGATTAATAAGCCTGATACTCTCTGCTTTTCGTAACATTCATAAAGTATACCTCTGCTAATTTTACAACTATGGTACTGATGACCACCAACTCAATTTTTTTGTGCAGTAGAATTTTTTTATGCAATTTTTTTGTGTAGTAGGGTTAAACTTGTATCTTTTTTTGACTTCCTCAGGCAGCTAGTTTTGGTGGCTGTTCCTCTTTTTAGAATCCAGAAGTTGATGGCTATCATATTGACATTCCATCCCCCTTGGTAGCCTTTTTTTCCCTTTCTTTTATATCTTCACAATTTTTCTCCACCCACCCTTCACTCGAACTAATAAATTTTCTGGAAAATAGTTGAGGTGACAGTGCAAGAAGTATACCTTAACACCCATATTGCAGCCTAGTGTTCTGAACTTCTCCAGCATGTCACACAATTATCTCATAATCTGGGTGTTTACTGTCACAAAATTGTACTACATTTTTAAAGCCAGGCCAAGCATTTCTTTCAGTTTGGTTCATGGATTCTTCAAATAGTCTAGCAGCAGCTTTGGATTTGAGGTCCAATAAAAATTCCTGCTTTGATTTTTTCATGTGTGAGTGATGAGAATTTATTATATATGCAAACATACTTAAAACAATTTGTTTTAATGAAACAAAGGTTTGTTTCAAAGGAAACATTTGCCAGGTTTAATGAAACAAACTGTTTCATTAAACCTGGCTTTATATGTGGTGGAAATACAGTGCTCTTGTTTTGATCTCTAATGGTTCGTATTTAATGTTTTTTGAACCTGGTGTGAGACACTGTATTGATTGCCACACTTTCCTTTCCCAATCTTTACTAAACTATTCCATTCACACAGAAAGCTAAGCATTTGTGCAGATTAATAAATGTAAAATCTTCACATATTGAGCCAACCATAATCTTTGTACTGAATTTTTTTCGAAAGAAGCTTAATATTTTCATAGTTTTCTTTTAAGTGTGCTGAATAGTCTACAGGAATGGATGCATACTAATTTCTATTATGAAGGTGAAATCCTTTGAGACTTTACTTCAATCAGCCAAATAAATAGCCTCCACTCTTGATTGGTAGAAAATTTCAAAAAAAATCATAACTGCAGGAATGTTGTTGCAATAAATCATTGAGCTTTCTTTTTAAAAAAAAAAAAAATGGAGAACCAGTTCTATACAAAAATATTGTTCCTGGAGCCAGCAAATTCTTTGATTTCAGTTGCAACCCTAAAAGCTCTGCAGACACTTTAGTTGGATTTAAATCTCTCAAAAGATCATAGAGTTAACTTTGTGTAAATGGCTGTAGTCCCGAGTTGTGAATTTCTTCATAATATTTACTGTCCTCTAGATCACAACTGTTAGATTCGGGATCTCATGATGTAAATTCTAGAATGGGTGGTGAACCCATGGCACATGTACAAATTTTTTTTGGGCACATGAAATTCAGAGCATCCCAAAAGGATTTCAAACTTCATGCAGTGATTTGTTTGACATACTGACGAGATTGTGAAATGAAATTAAGAAAAAAATTCATATATTTCACACATTTATTCAGAACATAAATTATTGGTAAAGTTATGTGAGGTATATTATCCACATTCAGCATTTAGTGTAGCCTTCTTCATTGTCAATTATGGTTTGTGTATGTGGCGTGGAAATTGGAGATTATTCTTCATTAATTCTCATAAATATTTTAATTGCTATTTTGCCCATTACAGATTGTTTAGGATGTCAGCTCAACCAGCAAAGAAACAAAAATGTTCAAATGAAGAGAGAGGAGTAGCAGAGAATTTCAAGAATCTTGGAAGATTTGCTTTGATTAAGGATTATAAAACATTATGCATTTTATGTTCTGAAATGTGAGGGTAATTTTTTAAAATATTTAGCCAATTTTGGCATGCACCCTTAAAATGGTTCACCACCCCTGTTCTAGAACAACTAGTGGAGCCAATACCAGTAGTTTAGGTCCATTGGGTACTGGCCTCACAGCTGAAGCAATGTTTGGGTATGCAATGTTCAGCTTGTTATTTGCATTATAACTTGCTAAGTTTAAGTAAATCAGTCATTAATACAATCCCAAGGTTTCCACACCATGAGAATGGCAAATGTCCTGGCTTTCTGTTTACCACATTTCCATGATTTCAAGCCCTCTAAACATGTAGGGCACACGGTGGGGGCCCCAATTTTATCCTTGTCTTAATTCTAAAATATGTACCATACATTTTTCACAAATGATGTTATATCCTGCCTTTATTTCACAAAATAATTAACACAAATGTAACCAAACTACAAGGTGTGGCAGTAAAATTCCTCGACTGGTGTAATGAAAAAAACATGAAGTGAAGGAGATCAAAAAGGGTTCTATTTTTATTCAAAGTAATCGCCACCAAGTTGAATGCACTTATTACACACTCTAAAAGTTTCTGAAGAGTTAGTAAAGGTTCTCAAAGGGATGATGTTCAGTTTAGCAGTTACATTTTTCTTTATCTTTAACATCCTGAAATTGCTTTCCTTTGAGGGCAGTTTTCACCTTGGGAAAGAGAAAGAAGTCTGCTGATGCTAGATCGAGAGAGTGGTGGTGGTTTGATCTGTACAATGCCATGTTTTGTCAGAAATGTCTTTCACAACAAGTGTGGAATAAGCGGGGGCACTGTCACACAAGAACCAGCTGCCTTTTTCTTGAAATTGTGCCTTCATCTGGGAAATGTGCTTCATTCGCCTTTGAAGTACCTATTCATAGAATGAAGCATTGACCCTTCAGGTACAAATTTCTTGTGAATCACACCCTGTTTGTTAAAAAAACATGATCAGTATAGTATAGATTCTGGACTTTTTGGGCGATGTGATGATTTTGAATTCCTCTGCATGCTCTGATGAGTCTTCTCTGGGTTGTACCGAAACAATCAACACTCATCTCCAGTGACAATACAGTCGAGGAAATTAAGATTTTCTTGAAAAATCTAGATGAAGTTTTTAATGATGACACTCTTCATTGCTTCTGCTCATCCCTAATGCTGTGCAGCAGAAATTTTGAACCTTCTTTTTCCCTACATCTTCATGCAGAATTTGATTGTCTCCTTATTAATATCAGACTTATCAGCCATCATTCTGAAGGTCAAAGGATGAACTCTTGCCTCAATTTTCTGAACTTTTGTAACTCCGTTCTCATTTTGAGAGATTGGCAGATGACAACTTCTTGGGTCATTGCAAAAATCTTCACAGCCATCTTTGAACCACTGATACCATTCAAACACACTGCTGTGACTTAAAGTTTCATCACTGTAAACAGTTTTTAACATTTCATATTTCTGTTGCAGATTTTCCCAGTTTAAAGCAAAATTTGATGTTCATTCGTTGCTCCATTACAAAATCATGACACAGAATGTTACCACCACTAATGAAACTGGTTGCTGCTTGCAACCTGTCAACCTACTGGACAATCTCCACCATCTGTTGGAGGAAGGTTGAACTACAACGTACCACTTAATTTTATTTTCAAACTCATTGACATGGAAGCAACAGCACCAGTCTGGGAACTTTATTGCCACACTTCATATATTTAAATTTTTTATAAAAACCCCAAACACGAGAGGTATTAGAACCTATAGTACTTAGTACCGTGCTTGGGTTGGAGATTGAGAAGACGAAAGATATTTGTTTACATTAGACTCGAACCTCTGTAGACCATAATTTTCAGGAAATACGCATGAAAGAAGGTTGTTCCAGAAAACAACAGTTGAATGAATAAACGAGGAAGATGAAAAGTTGGTTCTGTGAGTTTGAAATTGGACAGTAAATGGATGTTGGCTGGTGACAGCACGTGTTCGGACTGTTTTGAAAGAGAGAGCAGGAATTATAGAAGCCAATTCAGAAGAACAGTGCCCATGGAAGTATCTGTAGAAGAGGCATGCAGCAGAAATGGTATGTCTGTGAGACAGCGAGTGGAGAGACTCTGTTAGAGATGAGTCATTAATTAACCTATGTTCACACAATCACAAGTTTCCATTGTCAAAGACAATATAAAAATCACATTAGAAGCTAGTACTACTTAACCTGACTGCACCAGAAAACAACTGAATATACAGTGGTGGACAAAAAAACTGCATCACCTTAAAAAAAGTAACATTTGTAGTGAAACGTATAAGATATTGTTTGATTACAGTCATTTTTTGTCGCAAAACAAAGGTATTGCGTCAGATAAACGTTTCTATTGCATCAGACAATAATTGCAAGGTATTGCATCAGTCATTTCTATAAATATGCATTGGAAGGGTATACATGCTGATTAGTGTCCTATTTTGCGGAGGTGTAAGCATGGCTCCATATGTTCAGTTGATGCCAAGAAAAAAAGTGTAGCTGTTGCTCTATCCCGGGTGCTGAAATTAAAGGTCCAGGTCAGGTCCAGGGCATTTCTTGTTGCGCATTTGTGTTGTGGCTTCCTGTAGCTCATCCATGGTAATTGGCGGCTCCATTTGTTGGGTGTTATAGGTCTCGTTTGCCTGTATGATAGCTTGTTGGTCTTCCGTGAGTATATTCGGTGGGTCTTTTATAATGGTGTTCAAAATGTTGGCCACCGAGTCATCCCATGTTGTGGTGAGGGTGCATTGCGGTGTTATAGTTGCTGTGGTTATTTCCCCCCTGGTGAGTTTATTTGTTGTGATCTTGTAGACCACTCCACAGGGATTCTCATTACCTTTAGTTGAGACCAGTCGTTCCCAGGAGGACTTTTTACTTTTCTTTATACTCTCGGTATAAGTATTTCTCAGTACTGTATATTGGCGGCACAGGTAAGTGACCTCAGCGGGCGGCCACAACCTCCGTGCTCTCTGATATTCCTTCCTTTTTGTTGGACTAATCTCCTTTGTCGTTGCAGCTCTGGGGTCCACCAGGGCTGCTTGAAAGCGTTTTTCATTTTATGCCGACTTCAGCTGCCTTGGTTATAATGTTTGTTATTATTTGTTGCAATTCGTCTGGGTCCTCTCTTATTTCTTGGCCATCCTGTCTGGTTTGCCCAATTCTATCATGTTGGGCTCTACTAATAAGCTGTTCTCGGTAGAGTTCCCAGTTGGCTTTGGAGATTGCAAATCTGTTTAGCATCGTCCTTTCTGTTGCCGTTCTTGCTGTGGTTCTCTGTATCCGGTAGGTGATGGTACGGTGATCTAACGTGGTCCAAGCATTTTGCACCGTCCAGTCGGTCATGTGGGAATCGATATTTCTTGTGGTTAGGGTGGTGTCGATGGTTGCCTCCCAAAGTGTATTACAGAAGGTTGGGAGGCAGAAAGATTGATTTTTAACCATCAATATTGAGTTAGCCAGGAACTCTTCCAGTCTTTGGCCGTTTCTGGTGCCTTGCCGGTCCACATGGTGCTGTGCCAGACTGGGGATCGGCAGTTGACGTCGGCACCCCAAAGGTCGCGGGTTCGAATCCCGCCTCGAGCTTGGATCAGAGTAAAATGCAAAAACTTTGGGAGGTGCATTATGGCCACAGAAGCCGATGCGCCAACAACTAACAAAAAAAATACAATAAAATATGTTTGGTTGTTGTGATTGCCATTTGCATGATTTCTCATATTTCCATTAATTATGCATTTTACCCTTTGGGAAGATATTTATGGCAGTTAGATATATCAGGTGGAGTCTTTTTATTGGATTTCATTCACAGCTATATACACTGAGTGATCACTGAATTATGACCACCTACCTGATACTTCGTATGTCCTCAGTACAGCAGCTATCCAACGTGGCATTGATTCAACAAAATGTCGGAAGCGTTTGGGAGGTATGGTCAACCAAAGCTGTGTGTAATGCAGGTATGGAGGTGATTGGTGTATCCAGATGCCTGATATGCCTTTCCATAGTGTCCCACAAGTGCTCTATGGGATTGATATCCGGGGGAGTTCGGAGGCCAATCGATATGCTGGAAGTCAGAACTGTGTTCCTCAAACCATTCCTGCACAACAAGTGCCCAGTTGCTCGGCACATTGTCATCTTGGAAGACACCATTGCCATTCGGAAAAAAGTGTAACATAGTGGGGTGTACACGGTCAGCAAGCAGTTGACGATAGCGGAGACCACTGATACGTTATTCCACATGCACCAAGTTCCTGCCAGTGAAACATGCCCCACACCATACAACCACCTCCACTGGCCTGCACTTTTGATACCATGCATGATGGATCAAGAGCCTCATGTTGTTGATGCCAAATCCATACACGACCATCCACGGTGTGGAGTAAATAACGTGACTCATCCAACCAGCACACCTTCGTCTTCTAACATCCAACTTACACCAGGCAAGTCTTTTATGCCGGTGAACCTTGGTTAGGAGAGGATGCCGTAGGGGTCGTCTGCTAGTATAGCCCATACGTGCGACACGTGGTCATGCCAAATATTGTTCCGGGTTAGCCCATGTTGTATTCAACAGTGCTGCGCTTGTTCGAGTCATCAGACCCAGCACTCGCCTCTAACATCAACCTTTCGCTGACCTTTGCAGTTGGGTCATTGTTTGACCATTTTGACGCCAGTCCAGGTACACTTTAACAACAGCAGCTCTCGAACACTCCACGAGTTCAGCCATTTGGGAAATCGAGGCACCCACAATCTGTCCTTTATCCGATAAATCCTTCCTTTTACCCATCACGCTCAGAATTTTACTACCTACTGAACCACTGACACCTTATCTATGCTACGTAGGTCGACTAACTCCACACTCTCGTACCTCACATGGTCAATGGGTCGTATTCAGTTTTCATTGGAGTGGTCCTAATTCAGTGATCACTCAGTGTGTATCACATCTAACAAATTCATTTCAAACATTTTTGCAACCCACAATGCAGTGCAAAAGATATTATTTGCAAAATTCACAAGTGATGCAGTTTTTTTTTTGTCCACCACTGTAGAAGCATTCACAGGTTTCTGCAGCTACCTGACTTGCAGTCCTCACAATGTTTAAACACATCTTGCATGTCTATACCTTTTGATCACAAAACAAGTAATATGTACATCATGTATACATGGAATCTACATAATAGATATTGTACATTATGCACAATTTGTAAAAATGGCTGTATGTGATAGGTAAAAACCTTTAGGATTTTTAGAATTATCACTAAAAGTATATCCAAAACCACCATAAATTTTGGAAACATCAAAATCTATGTAGACCAGAGTAATTATTATCATGACAAAGTCATAAAACGATGACCCAAATCAGTGCCTCCGTAGCCAGGTGGGAAGGAGCAGCAGTGCGTAGCACACGCTTCTTGATTAGACCGGGGTTCGAGCCCATCACCACCAAATACGGAGGATGTGGAAAGGTCAGGGAATGACCACTGCATATCCCGGAGCAATATGGCCTTAATTGCTAATGCTCCTAAAAAACCAAACAAACAAACAACCCAAATCAGTGGCAAGATCCTCATTGGATCAAGGGGTGAAAAATGGACATACCTCAGGGTGACCAGTGTTAAAGTGGAGTTCCTCAGGATCAGTGTTGGGGCCACTTCTGTTCCTTATATTCTTTAATAACACTGATGAGGATGTACAGAAGACGCTATCAGAGTTTTATGGTTTAAAAGGGTAAAAATTGGTGAGAACTCATTTACAATATAGTGGTGAGGCCTCACTTGAAAAAAAGACATAGAACTCTAGAAAGGGCTTAGAGAAGGGCAACCAGATTGGTAAGGGATGCTGATCGATGTCCATATGAAATATGACTTAAAGTGTGAACTGCAAAGCTTGGCAACTAGACACCTTGAGTGAAACCTGTTAGAGGTATATGAAGGAATCACTAAAATGAATGAAGAACGTACTGGAAGAAGAGAGAACTGGGGGCAGAAATACAAAATTTTGGGGAGTAATAAAATGCTGTATCTCTTTAAATTTCCTTTTGGGTAGAGTAAAGAATATCAAGGATAGGAGTTGCCTGCTGCAATGATTGAGGTTGATAGTTTGATAAAGCTCAAAGTGGAATTGTGTAGGGATTCTTTGAATTTGTTAACTGTTGTTGTTATTTGGTTTTTAGGAGCATTAGTAACTAAGGCCATATTGCTCAGGGGATATGCGGTGGTCATTCCCTGACCTTTCCGCATCCTCCGTATTTGGTGGTCACGGGCTCTAACTCCGATCTAATCAAGAAGCGTGTGCTACGCACTGCTGCTCCTGCCCATGGAGGCACCAAATTTGTTAACACTAGGAGGAATCACAGTAGTCTACTGGATATGAATGTCATAACTGTTGACCCTGTACAAATTGTTGATAAGCAATAAATATTTTGCATCTATATTCATACACATAGAAGTGGAGATGGGGGTTAGCAGAGGTCTGTCTAATACTGATTGGGAATTAAATGATTTTATTATAACTAAAATTAAGGTAGAAAAATTGCTGCAGCTGAAAGTGAATGAAGCAGCTGAAGATGATGGATCTATCCAATTAAAAAGCTGGAAAGAGATATTTGAACTTTTAGCCATAATAATGAGAGGATCCTTAGATTCAGGAGAAGTGCCTGCAGATTAGAGACATGCAAATGTATTTCCCATTCACAAGGATAGTTCAAAGGGTGAAGTGGGTATAGACCTGTGAGTTTAACCTTTGCCTGGGAAAATAATGGAATCAACAGTTAAGAAGTAATGTAAGATTAACTTGATATGAGTGGAATCATTAAGACTCACTCTCAGGCAGAGAAAGTGAATAGTCTCCCCCCCCCCCCACTCAGAAAAAGAATAGGGAGAAAGAGCAAATTATTAGTACTGTATTGATATTAGTGGCAAATGATGCAAAGAAAGCAAGCTTATACAGCATCAGCCAAAAAAAAAAAAAAAAAAAAAAAAAAACCAGTGCTTCCTATATCACCTAATTGTCAGTTTGTTCTTTAATATATTCTTCTTGAATAAAATCTTCCTTGAATTTATTCAAGCTACTCACCTCTACAACACCAAATGGAAGTTTTTTCCATAAATCAACTATCCATTGGCTGAAGGAAAATTTCTGCACATCTATCCTACAACCTCCTTCCACAATTTGAATTTATAACTTCCCATGTGTGTAGTCTCAACAAGAGGAAGGATTCCATTGGCATTTAGTTCACATATCCATTCAAAGCCTTAAAGAACCTTAATCAGAGCTCCTCACAGGTACCTAGTCCCCAGATGCTGTAATTTGTAGAACGAAAGCCTTTCCTGGTAAGAGCACCAATTTGTTCCCCTCGATAATCCTGTTGCCCTTCTTTGCACCCATTCCAACAGATCCACATCCTTCTGCAAATGAGGCTTTCAGACCTGTACACAGTAATCAAGGTGTAACCTAACCACTGCCTTATGCAATGGGATAATAATCTCCTCATCCCTACTAGAAAAATTCCTGTATTATCATTGAAAAAACTCCATGAGCTGTCATGGCCCACTACACTGCTCAGAGAACTTCATATCTGACTGCAAAATTATTTCCCGGTTTTCATTCTCTACTGCCTTGAGGGTGGTATCACACAATTGGCGTGTTAATCTGAGATTACCGCTACCCATATGAAGTACCTTGCATTTGCTGATGGTAAGCTTCAATTGCCACTTCTCCTAATTTGTCTAGATCTCGTTGCAGTAGCATACCCTGATTACTGCCATTAACCACCCTGCCAAGCTTCATATCATCCGCAAGTACATTAAGCCTGATATGCCTTGATCAACGTCATTAATCATTCTATACATTAAAATAATTTTCCTCCTAGTGATATTTATTCAGTCAATGGGAGAAGAGAGATGCAGGTTACGTGGCAATATGTAACAAGCTTGTTTTACTGTGGTAAAACAAGCTTTTGTTTAAGCATGGTCATGCACTATGTTTATCTAACATGACCATGCAGTACCATTCCATATGTAACATATTTATTTAAATAAACTAAATGCAACAAAGCATAATATTTTAAGATTCTATATCTATATAATATTGGTGTAGATACACCATAGACAACTCTTAAAAGAAAAACTACGATCGTAGTGTGAAAGGCACCCACCGATGAAAAGCCAACTAGCTTTGAAACGGTGCTGTCTGGGTGGTGCCCACTAAGAATAAGTAACAGTAGTCTTCTCTCTATTAGTGAAGTATTACTTATTTGAGGTAGTGCAATGAGTGCATTGTGAAGGATGGGCACAATATGAGATACAGATGAAATGATGCCTTTCATACTACGATTGTAGTTTTTCTTTAAGAGTTGTCTATAGTGTATCTACACCAATATTATATAGATATAGTAACGTATTTATGTATTCATAGCTGAGGAAGAGACAGTATTGAAAGATTCTGTAAGTATTTTATTTTTTATCAAAAGAAGCGAGTGCAGCGAGCAGGGGCAAAGCCCCCTAGTAAATATTAAAAACAAAGGGCCCATTATACTTTGTGTTCCTGCACCATCTCTCCTGAGTTATTCCAGGCCGAAAAAGAAAATAAATAACATATTCCACATTTTTCAGCCCATAATATCTGTTGTATATTTTCCACTACAGTATATGAAGGGTGCTTAAATTCTGAGTTTAGTGTCATATGCCAGTGGTAGCTATTAAGCCTAGCTATATAATTAACATTAATTATCAATGAATATGAATTAATATTAAGGTAATCTTAAATGACACTATTATTTTTAATAGTAGTGTCATAAAACCTAACACCTAGCTGTTTGTCTGAAATCATATAGAAAGTAAATTGAATTTTGCAATAGCAAATGTAACTGATCTTTCATTTTCAAGATTTAGGAATGACATTTCATTTTCAAAATTCAGTTGCCTTAAAACACTTTTAAAGAAAATAAGTCAAAACCTGCATGTTTTAAGTGAAAAATTGTGACTGAATTTTGTATGCAGCTGAATGCCATCCTATAAGCTTATTCTGTTTGCCAGGACATTAAACAGAGCCATCATATTCAGGCATGAAACATTTTAAGGACAGAAAGATTGGACTGCAAATTTGTGAATGAACCTTGAATGAACCAAGCACAGCTATTGCAGATTTGAACATGGAATAAATGGGATGGTTTTTGAAAGACAGAAAGTCCACTTTGTGTGAACTGTCTGAGTATCTGAATATTTTTTTGGAAAGAACTCTCCAAAAGGCCACAGAGTTTCTGTTTAAGTGAACAGTCCTCCAGGTGCTGCATTTCTGCAAACTGCAGTACCTGGAAGCTAGAAACATGCAAAGAAATCTGATTGAGGTGTTTACGGCTTTGAATGGATTGATTAAGCTCAGTACTGATGGAATCTTTCCTCTTGCTCAGACTGCACAAGGGGGCATGAATTCAAACTAAGGATGGTTGCAGGGTAGATGTGTAGAAATTTGCCTTTCACCAGCAGGCAATGAATTATTGGAACAAACTCCCACCTGTTGTAGTTTGAATGAATTCAAGGAAGAACTAGAGACTTAGAAGGGATGGATATATAATATGGGAAGTGTTGAGGTCTTTTTTTTTTTTTCCTTGGCTAATGCTGTATAAGCTTGCTTTCTTGCATCATTTGACACTTAATACTAAGCTGAGAGAAAGTGTGTAGCAATATGAAAGTGAAAAAATTACTACACTGAACATGTAAAAAATGTGCTGTGTGGCATGCAAATTATATTTATTTTTCCACAGTGCAAAGTGGATATAACATGATCTCAGTGAGGAGCAAAGACGAATGCTATTTTTCAGTGACATGGTGAAAGTGGAACAGGATGAAGATTTTTTATCGTTGGTTATCATAAGCAATGAATAGTGAATTATGATTTGCCTCCAAAAAAAATTATCCTACTACTCTTTCAGGAAAGGTTATGCTGATTTTTGATGCAAAATACATCAGTTTTCACTATTTGGGTATGAGGTGTGCCATAGCTAAGTGGTGACTAGTGATTATGATTCAGAGGTACTGCAGTATCACTTGAGAAAGATAATTGGAATAAAAGGCCAGGATCACATGGCATAAGAGGCACCAATGGTCATCAGAGGAAATCACTAGAACATGCACTCCATAGGCCAGATCTTGCCCCATGCAATTTTTTGGTATTCTTGACCATAAGACATAAGTTGAAGAGATAAATTTTGTAGCAATACTGAAGGTGAAAAATGTCATGGTAACCATGCTAAAGCCTACTTCCACTACATGCATTTGAGAAGTGGATATTCTAGAATGGTGCAAGAAGTGTTTTACATGTAAAGGCCATTATTTTGAAAAGTAAATTATTCCTAATGTTTTAAACCAGTATTTCTGCAAATACTCATCACTTGGGATTCTGAAGAATAAATTTTTACATAATTTATTTTAAGTATTGTATGGTGGATATTTTCATTTTCTGGAACATTTTTACACTGATGTACTTATGTAATATACAGTAAAATGTAAAAAAATAAAATAAATATTTGTCTGGTGCCCTGCCTAAATTAGGGAATACTTTATGGTGCACCATGGTCTATTAAAGATTGAGAAACACTGCTTTAGACCAACATTTCCTAACCAATGATCTGTAGGACTTGACAATAAAACAGATTTTTAAGGTAGACATCAATTCCATCAAAAGTTGTGGGCAATACAGGTATGCCCATTAAAACCTAACATATATACTGTACTACATATGTTAAGTACAAGTATATATCATAATAATAACATCAAAAACAGGAAAACTGCACTAAGCAGTCTGATCTGGTAGTAAAATTCTGTGGTTCCAAAGGATCCTTGTATCCCCCTCCACAAACAAGACCTTAGCTAATAACTGGATGCAACTGCTCAGTAATAGGAAACAGTACTGTACCTAACAATAGTTCCATAATCAGTAAGCAAGGCCTGATATTACCATTATTAGGGTGGTTGGTTGGTAGAAATTATTTTTATGGAGAATATGTGAAAATTTTACAGTAAACCATTCTCTTCAGGGTGCATTTTTATCTAATCAAGATGAAGTAATATGTACACTCTAAAATGTCAAACTGATACAGGAAGCAGTAGAAAAATATTGGGTATAAAAGATTCCATTATAGTGCATGATTAAACAAACTTACAGTGGTACTGTAACCCCACCATAAAGAGCAGATCAGTGGAAGCCACTGCATTCAGATGCTGTTTCCAGGAGCAGAAAAATGGCATTTACTAATATTTTCATATAGTGAGATATTTTCCTTTTCTTCCAAAAGACATAATTGCAATGCAACACACCAACCATCTAAAAAACTGACCCTATTAAAATAATATGACCAGATCAAATTTTATAAAAATAAGATTTACACTATATGGAATTAAAAGCAATAAAAACAGCCATAGCTTTCAGAGGCAACTGCCTCTTTTATCAACAGTAAGACTTAACTATCACAGTACATCTTTAAATAACCACAGGATCACAGCATATGTTATCAGGAGCAGGGACATTATCCTCCACACATGCATGGAAACCAGAAATGACAGGAAAATGCACTGGGAGCATGCATTTTCCTGTCAGCATCCAAACAGTTACACTTGACATGGCCCAGTTTGCCCATAACACAACCATCTAGAGCATAATAGATCCAAGTATCTTTCTTGTTTGAGATCATAACTCACTTTCCCAACCTCCAGTGCTTTTTTTTCCTATAGATAAAAAATGTTCTCAGAATCAGTGCAGTCATTGTCCTTTGCCAGCTTGGTTTTTTTAATTTTATTAGTAAAAACAGTCTAATTGTAAATTATTTCTTGCAACTCCTAACTTTTATAAGGAATAGGCCATGATATTAAAATCCTACAGCACAAGTGTTATTTACTGATAATACAGGCCAAAAATTTAAAATTACATTTTGGTATTCTGCAGTAAGGTTTAACTTGCTCACACATTGCCTGGTAGAAATGAGGATGTTAAAATTGCACCTATTACAAAATAGTCTAACAAAGCATTGGCTAAATATCATATACACATAGCATTATCACACAAATAGTTCAGTTGTGGTTTCAGAAATGCTGTCTGAAAATGCAACCCTGATGATCTTACTTCTTTCTACTGTAATTATGCATATGTAGCAGTTAAATTAAGTGTTTTTTCTTCTCAGTAGCATTCTAGCCTACTTAGTTAAACTTTGAAAACTTGTTTTTTTCCAAGTTGCATTTGATAATTTCTTTTTACATTCT
This sequence comes from Mastigoproctus giganteus, assembly GCF_048544385.1. Lineage (NCBI taxonomy): Eukaryota > Metazoa > Arthropoda > Arachnida > Uropygi > Thelyphonidae > Mastigoproctus > Mastigoproctus giganteus. Next base: position 152,495,174 of record NC_143581.1, on the reverse strand, counting down.
GCCAGCAAAACTTGTACCTCATGCACCATATCAGCTAACAAAATTTATTTTTTTATTGCAACTTAGCAGTTCACTGTATGTACATGCCAGCATCTACATACCTCTTTCATGTCAGGTGTTGCTATTAAAATGAAGTTGATCACCATTTTTGACTTTCCATTGCAATACTGAACAGAATAAAGGAGGAAGCAGTTCACATCTAATCCAACAGTTTGATACCCCCCCCCCATCAACTCCAATAATAGAACCAAGATAGTATTAAACATGGAACAACACAAATACATTATTGATGGTACCTTTTTGTTTTGGATAATCTTGTTTTCAACCAGTTAAGCATCTTGGCATAACCCTAATTATCTTAATACAGGTCTCAATCACACAAGTTGACTGTTCAACATGTTTGAGATAACAGAATTCCCATTTTTTTTATACAATGTCAATCTCCCTAAATATCTGCAATTTCCCCAAGGCAATTGCTAGTCTGAAAACTGGCAAGCTGTACACACTAACTAGTACATATAATTTGTTTCCTGGTTAGGTGGGGAAACCCTCCTTTGAGTTTTTTTTTTTTAACACATGATCATTTGTGAGCTCTATGATCAACTGAACTTGTTAAGTTAAATCTGTGAAACAAACCTATTCTTATCTAGCTTTGCTGTTAAACTGGAAATTTAACAAAAATAAAGACACCGAATTAGCAAATGGTATTTATTGAACGGAAAATAAAATATTTACATTTGTACAGATGTAGTTGCAAGTTACTTTCATGCAAGTTAAGTCTCCGAAATATACAAATGAATACAAAACATTTTATGTACAGTATATTACATTCCAGTCTACTAACTAAAATAAAAAATAAACACAACCACTTATTTTAGGTACAAAAGGACTACACTGCAGTAGTCTTATTGTAGGTAGATGTTTCAGCTTAATAATGAAAATTAAGCATAACTCCCGAGATAAATTAAAATAAATTAACATTATGACAAATCAATAGTACGGTCCAGACTACCTTCAACAAGGTAACCAAAAGTAACTCCAGTAAATATTTAGTTCTGACTGCCAGCTCAATGAGCTAGGAAGGAATGTCACACCTGCGTAGTTCGCTAAACACTCGCAGACAATGCTGCAGAGAAAGTTCGGCTACACTGGAATCCTTTAGTACCATCAGGTCCACGAGGAAGTCTAATCACACCTTCAGGTAAACGATGGGCATGCGCAGGTGACGCTCTTGTACTTCCGACTCCATCGCGATTTGCTGCGTTTAGCTCTCGACGTTGTCTCCACGGGCTGCCACCACAAGGGGGTGTTCTTCCACCATCAGATCTGTATGCATTATGCAATGAACTGTCCGTAGACGGCAAGCCGAAGCAGTTTTTCCTACCCCCTCGCCAGTCGTAACCTTGTCGAGGGGAAGCTGATAAGTATCCACTGCTTACAGATCCACTGGAACTACGGCGTGTTATGGGAATTGCGTGTTCTGTTTCAGAAGCACTGCTCATCACTGGCGTCTCGCAATCATTCTTCAGCACCTGTTGATTCTGCTTCTTGCTTCGCTTCTTTTTTTTCTTAGGGTTGTCGGAGGTTTGTTTTTGGGTTTCACTGTTATCCTTTGTTACTAGAGGTACAACGTGCAAACCTCGCCAATTGTTATCTCCACTGTCCATTAACAAGGCTTTGTTGACGGCTTCGTGGTCTTCAAATTCAATCAATGCATTAAGCTTGTTTCCAACTCTAGAGTTCTTTTGCATAAAGCGATTTATATCGGGGGGAATACCATTACCAGGTCGTATGATCCGCACTAAGCAGATCTCTCCACATGCTGCGAATAATTCGCTCACATTTTCGACAGAGACTTTCTCAAAAGGAAAGTTGTACACCATTACTGTGCGTGACTGCGCCGTCTCGGAATGATCGGGAAGCGGGTCTTTACGACGAACTTTCGTCCCTTCTTCATTGAGAACCAGTTTTTCTGATTTCTGCAGAGAATGAGAAACAATCTTCCAATTTTTTGATAAACTTCGGACTTTACGGAATGATGAGATCAGTTTGACGCTAACATATCCTTCCCGGTTACGTCTCACATGCTTTAAAAGAAAGGGATCTTTTAAAATATTCACATCCGAGAAGTAAAATTCTACCTGCTGCACAATGCGACTAACGAGTTCATCATCCGGTAGCGGCGAGACTGTTTCAGTAACGTCGGCACACTCGACACCGGAATCCTTTGCTGGACTGGCTTCTGAATCGGAGTGTGACGGGCTGGGAATGTCGACGCTATCACTATGACTGCATGAGGAACTAGAATCTTCATCTGCAGTATTCATCATTGTAGAAATATCCTCTTCTCGGCATTTAACACCTACAACAGCAGACATAGTTGGTAGCTAAAAAGACAGTCACAAAACCAGCCAACACACGCCTAGAGGAATCACCTGCTTTGTTCGTTAGCGCGGGAGAAACTTATATATATATGGAAACTTAGCCCGCCCTTAGTGATGTCACCAACAACGTGATTGGCTACTGTTGAAACAGCAGTCATGAACATTCACTCGTGCAACGTGTCTGATTCCAGCATGCTTTAAGATTACGAAGGTGAAAGGTAGATAACCATTTCAAAGTGGATCTTGCGCTAATTTACTGAAAAACGGTGTAACGTATATGGCTTCGCATAACCAAAAAAAAAAAAAAAAAAACATTACAACTAGACTACTGCGCCAAAATGACGTAATACCTTACAACAAGAGTGGCGTGGCGCCAGAATCTTATGATCTCGTAAGTCATCTAAAGCCATACATACCTCGAGAAGTAACACACTTCTGGGGTGTCTTGAAATGCTGCATTTTCCTGGGAATTGCCCGCTATTCCGGTGACGTAATTGGTGTGTACGAAATTCGTCATCAGCCTTTATTTATTTATTATTTCTTTTTAATTCCTGAGATTGATTGAATTACTAAAAGAACATCTTACTAATTACTAATAAAATAAAATCGAATAACTATAAATTACTCTATGTAATTAGAGCTTTATATTATACTCTGCATTATTACTCTAACATAATGAAGCAAAATTAAACTGACAAAATAACTAAACGAAATTGATTGAATTAGGGCCAGTGCGTAACTATTGTGTCGTAAATCTGCAATGCAGGGAGATAAGAAATTAAAATGCAATTCGCGACACCAAAAAATACTTTTATGCGTTTGCATAAGTGCATATCATTACATTATATTTTGTTTACATATCATTGCAGATGCATGAACAAAATACAGTATATTCCTTGAATTAGGAACAGAATCGTTAGTTTAAATCAGTTAAAATAATTTGTATAAATAAATGGTTTAGGTCAGTTAAAATAACTTGTTTAACCTTAATATTAATATTGATAATGCAGTGTTGTATTTCATGGCTGACCCAATAGAGGCTGGAAGTAAAGAATAAAAAGCAAGGAAGGGATAACTTACATGCAATAAGAGAATAACAGGATTAAAAAGCAAGAAAGGGATAACTTACATGTGATCGTAGTGATCTGTACTGTTGTGGAGAAATAAAATGTTTAGTAGGTGGTAGATGACTTTCATCAACCCGTGAAATACCACCACTTTGCTTATTGGAGGCTTGAAGTGGTGAAACCGATGTTTAGTCTCTAGAGCAAAGTTTCCGGCATCCCCCTCCCCCCATACTTCTCCTTCAACCCATGCACGGTACTAAGTACTATAGGTTTTGATACCTTTCGTGTTTGGGGTTTTCATAAAAAAAAAAAAAAAAAATCGTCTGAGGGAAAATCTGAAAATTAAAAGAACATCAAAATCATAAATAAAAACTGAGTGCATACCGTTGGCCATGTGTCGTCGTAAATCCACTTCGTTTCTATTTCAAGTAAAGCTATGTATGGACTTTATAAAATTCCATGCTGTATATTAAATCATCCAAGTAAAACATTGTTTTTTCTTTAATTGTCTGTTTTAGGTATTCTATTATTACCTTTAGAGATTCCACTTTCTGATGTAATCGAAAATTCAGATAACGAAGGCTTTCTCTTTCTTACTGCTCCCCTTCTTTTTTCTTATGTGTTAGGAGAAAGAATACCCTTTCTTATATTCAATAAGACAGAATCAATAGTTGTTTCTAAAGGAGACAATCCCCCCCCCCACAAGCACACTCTAGAGTCACTAAATTTCAACAAATACTTTGTTTTATGTTGTTGTATGTAACAATCAGGGGTAGTCCCAAGGAGGGCTACAGACCTCTCCCTCCCCCCTTTATCAAAACGATGTGATAATGTGGACTTTTTACTGCTACTTGATGATTTCCTTGAACACTTGTTTAGCCCCCCTCACCCTTTAAAAAATCTAGGGCTTCCCCGGTAACAACAAATTTTGCATGTATATCATATAAAAGGCTGGTTAAAAATTCGAGATAAATTCAATCTAACTTTCAGCTTTATTTACAATTACTGTCAATCACATTTATCTTCATCATTATGGCGAGTCTACTGAATTGTGACTGCCTACCTAATACTATGCTGGGCCACCATTCGCACGGATAACAGCCTCTATTCGCCTCGGCAACCTGCAGCTCTTTAAGTTTTAGCCCACATAAAGCACAATTTGAAATGGAATTAGAGGAATTAAAAATCAAGGACATGTGGAGCGCAAGACTAAAATGAATTAAAACTGAAATTGAGGATTTGGAGAGACAAAAGGCTGCCCTTGGAATTCTGCACAAATGGACGGCAATAGATGAGTTGAAAAGCAAACCAAATTGTGTTCAATCCGCGGAGTAACTTACCGGACACGTGTAAAAAATTGAATAGAGTCACTAACACATATTCGTTCCAAATGTACATATTTGTTATAAACAAGAGATGTACGAGTAAGCAAACCATAATAATGTTTAAGACTGCCCGTCATTCATGTATTGTGAAATATGAGCTATTTAGGTTATTAAAAATATACTGGTGTTCAAAGAAAATGCATCAACCCTTAAAATTGTAATTGTCGTCAGAATAACGTAAGTGTATGGCAATATTTCTTACAGATTGCATCAGATAAGATCGACACGCGTGTATGATGACGTAATATTGCATCAGCTGTTACTTTAAGCTATATAAGCACGCTCTGCAAGAGTTGCAGTCATTCCTTGCCTGTGTCAGGATAGCGAGTTACGTGCAGTTAACGCCACGAAGAAAGAGTGCTTTTGTTGTTTTACATGAGGAAGGGTGTTCTTCCCGTCATATTGCTTATAGAGTATCTTGTAATCAGTTGACATTGAGTAGATTTCTTTCCAAATTCAACAATACTGGTTCTGCTGATAGGACAAAAGGAACCGGACGCAAACGAGTCTACGCCAAAACAGGACCGCGTTTTGAAGCGCTTATGCCTTAAAAACGGTAAAGTTTCTTCGTCTGAGCTGAAAAGAGAATAGGAAGAACTTACAGGAGTAGTAGCAAGTGCAGTAACAGTCAGAAGACGCCTCTTCAAAAATGGACATGAAACCCATCGTCCTAAGAAAAAGCCTCTCCTCACACAAAAAATGAAAAAGGCCCGATTAATTTGGTGTAAGGAGCATGTCAAATGGACCCCCGAGCAGCGCAGCGGAAGTCAATTATTTTCTTGAATGAGAAGAAAGTCAACCTGCATGGCTCTGATGGGGGACAAACGATTCGCCGTAGACGTGGTGAAGAATACCATCCAGATTGTATGGTGTCTACAGTGAAATTCCCTACCAACCAAATGATATGTGGGGGGGGGGACTTCGTATCGCGGAGTAGGTCACCTACAGTTTATAAAAGGTTCCGTAAATGCCAATAGATACCTGGCTATATTGGAAGGCAAATTGCTGCCAACCATTAGATTAGAGACCATTTCAACCTGCCAAGTAAATGCACCTTTCAGGACGATTCATCGGGTTCCTTGTCATCGGGAGAAAAGTGTAAGTAGGCACTTCTGTAGTTACTTTAGCTTCATTTCTGCATTAGAGGTTCGACAGTAATGTGTTTACATTTGTTACAGGTGAAAGAATGGTCCATTACAACTGTTACTTGGCCAGGAAACATAAGTCCGGATCTGAATCTTATAGAGAACTGTTGGCATTGTGTGGAATCTGCAGTTGCCAGAAAGAAACACTCTTCGTGAACTTCAGGAAGCTATAATTCGTGTTTGGTACCAAGAACTATCAGTTGATTATCTTCAGAAATTGATCTTGTCAATGCCTCGACGGTGTGCTGCTGTCATCAGAGCCAGAGGCAGTTCAACGAAATATTAGTTTGCACCTGGTGAACATTTCATTTGTTTTCCATTTAAAATGATAAACTGAAGCAAATTGAGGGTTTCTGATAACAATTTCAGCCATAATTGTCATGTTTACCAATATTGTATAAAGGTTGCAAATGCTCATTTTGAGAGCACCTGTCAAATATTACTTAGCTTTGCCTTAACTATTAATAAATATCTTTTGTTTCTATTTCTGATGCTAGTCATTAATATAACATACTATCTCGAAAAAGGGTTAGAAATGTGAAATTTCTAGTTGATGGACTTTCTTTGAACACCAGTGTAAAACTTGTAATATAATCATGTTGAAGCGTACTATGCAATAAACAATATTTTAAAGAATATTGACGATCCCTGTTAGTAAAATAAAGTAGGCATTTGTCTCGTGTCAGAACGAACATATCGCAACCTGCAACCTATGCGAAGTGATCTGATTGAGGTGTATTAAGCCTTGAATGGTTTGAGCATTCTCAATGCTGATGAGATTCTCCCTCTTGCTCAAAATAATCGCCAGAGAGGGCATAAATTCAAATTGAGAAAAGACGGTTGTAGGATAGATATGCGGAAGTTTGCCTTTAGCCGGCGGGTGGTTGATTGCTGGAACAAACTTCCAGCCGTCGTGTAGAAATTGATAGCTTAAATAGATTCAAGGCAGAACTGGACAAACATTTAAACCGAGTGGATGGGTGAAATAAGGGGTTTTTTTTTTTTTGGCTGATGCTATATAAGCTTGCTTTCTTGCATCATGTGCCTATGCTAATACAACAAATAAGAAGCGCGCAGTAACATAACTCTTGATCTAACTGCTATAGAAACAGCTCTTTAACCAGGAGCGGATTAAGGTCGGTTGAGGCCCCGGGCGCAGAAGAAATATTGGGTCCCTTAAAAAAAGAGAGAGAGACAAGAAAAATAAAAATACATGTTAACCATTTTTTTAAATAAATAAAAAATATTATGTACTATTAATGTTTTATTTCCAATAAAATTTGAATATATATATGTATAATATAATTAATAATAGCATAATAATAATCACAAAGTTTTGAACATATTAGTTGAACTAATATGTTCAACTAATTTGTTGGGGTTTTGCGTGGGCCCTTCAGAAGTCGGGACCCAGGGCGCGCGCCCGCCGTTAAATCCGCCTCTGTCTTTAACTACTAGAAATTTGGGTTCTTTGCATTTGAAGTTGGTATTATTTTCTACACCGTTTTATGAATTATTCGGTTTTCACATCATGTTATAACATTTATTTGCTTAAAACTTTTTAACAACCTGTTCACACGAACTGGCTTATCACCGACTGAGTGTATATATATAAATACGAAAATGTAGTTTCTTCTATTTTCAAATTGATTTTATAAATTGATATTTGATATAAAATTGAGATATTGATATAAAATCATAATGACCTCAACGGCCAAATGATGCAATCTACACTACCGTACTTTAGGCAAAACTGCAAACAAAATTGTACAAACAATTTTAAAATTGGTGTCCGATCCACCAGCCAGTTTCACTAAATATGTAACTGTGCAAGAACAACCCCTGTCACTTGCAAAATTACTCAAATGAGCCTTCAGGAATGTAGACAGATGAAAACCCACTAATCTCGGACAATTAACTGCTCAGTAAAGTATTCATTGCCAGATGATACATGTAAAGACCTAAGATCCAAAAGCATACATCGTATTTTGTAAAAGATTTTCGGTATAGTGATTACATATTTTCACAGAAGTATGAATTTTTATTTGGCTAAACTGATATTTTCATTACAATGGTATTCCTTACAAGAATTATTTCTACATAAAAATACGCCCTCGTGGGTAGAATACACAGTTGTTACGATCACTGTTCTCCCCATACTGGGTGCAAAAGGCCTGAGTTCGAATCCCGTCAATAACGCTAGCAATTGTTATAGGCCTTTTTCACAACGTGGCTGTGTTAGTCGGTCTCAGGCAAGGTTTGTTTGTTTTTTTTTTTTTTTTTGGTTTTTAGAAGCATTAGCAACTAAGGCCATATTGCTCCGGGAATATGCGGTGGTCATTCCCTGACCTTTCCGCATCCTCCGTATTTGGTGGTCACGGGCTCGAACCCCGGTCTAATCAAGAAGCGTGTTCTACGCACTGTTGCTCCTTCCCACCTGGCTACGGAGGCGCCGCCTCTCAGGCAAGGGTAGCGTGGTTTTGCCTCCCTGAAACGCGGGTTTTTCGTCCAGCAAACAGCATTTCGACCACAGAACATACGCAATTTACAGACATATCATATACGACGCAATTATAGCCTACGTTGCGAATGCGCCTATAACAACAACATAAAGATAGGCAGTAAATCGGCGAAGTATGAAAAGTGATTTCGTCCGTCTGGTATTCGGTATATCGACTTTTTACTGTATTTATGTCGAGACAATTATTAGATTTTTAAGTACTTTCGCATGTCAGTCTCAGCGTCTCATGATTTGTTACACACTATTGAGTTTGCAGTTGATACGAATATATTACTAACATCTTAAAACTCTCTCTCTCTCCAGATGAAAGATTACTTACCAGTAACTTTTGAGTTATGCCTAATGTTATTTGTTGTAAATGATTATTTAACAGAAATTTTAAAATTTGTGATTTTCTGCCTTCAATAATATGAAAATATTATTTGGTATTCAGGTATAAATTTTCTGATTGCTTTCTTTTTATAATTTATGATATGCATATTTCATTTTTTAAAGAATTCTTTATCAGAAAATGTGAAATGTGTGATTTGTACTTTACAGTAAGTCATAGTCCACTAGAGTCCTGCGGAATGTGCATGATTGCAGGATGTGATTTCATTGATCGAACCAAGTAAAAACTGTTTTATCAACGTTTCGCAAAGTGTAGTCTGCGGCCCGGTACCAGTCAATCGGGGAGGGGGGAATATTTGTCTCATGAAAATATACAAACCACCTCATGATCCGATTATTATTGCACCACGTTCATGAACGTGGCAAGTTATTCCTTATAAGACTATGAAACTAGTTACCTATTTTTGGTTTTCTTCAAAACCAAGGATAGAAATGGATGAATTCAATCTATTTCTATACTTGTTTCTGAAACAGATTTAAAAGGCTAAAATTGTTTTCTCTTGCCCATGATGTAAAGTTGTTAGGCGATGTTAAAACAACATCATTATTCACATTAGCTCTCCTCAGTTATTTCAAAGATTTTAAGTTGACTTTGTTATAAGATTAAATGAAAGTGAACAATTACCCTCTTTTTATTGGTTTGGAGAGGTTGAATTTTTGAGCCTGGAAAAAAAAAGGGGAGGGAGATTCACAAATAATCAAACTTTAAATGTTTCTGTTGAGGTGTGTGTCGTTTATTGTATTCATCATATCTTTAAAATACTGTTTAGTTTTATTTTATCAGTCTAAAACAGAGGTTCCCAAACAAAATTTTTCATAAATTTCAGGCGGTCCCCAAGTTCCAGAACAGTACAAATAAACAGATTTTACCAAAACTGGTGAGTATGGGCTTGTCGCACCCAGGGTCCTGAGCTGGATATCATCATTCTTCCCTTTCTTGGCGATTCTCTCTCTCTCTCTCTCTCTCTCTCTCTCTCTCTCTCTCTCTCTCTCTCTCTCTCTCTCTCTCTCTCGGAAATTTGTTTTTGGCTGGTGCAGCATAAACCTCAAGCTTCCTTGCACTATATGGCTAATAATAATAATTGTAAAGTCAAGTACAGAGGATATTGCATTATGTTCAAGAACATTTTTATAGCCTTCTTTTCTAAAAATTCCTTCAATTCTTATGATGTCACCTACTCCAGAAAAACAGAAGCAACCCCAGATCATGATGGAGCCACCACCGTGCTTGGCTGTAAGCACTAAACAATGTGGCACCACTGTTTTTTTTTCAGTTGGTCGTCTTACATGAACTGTATGCTTGGTTTCAAAAATTTAAAATAATTCGGATTCATCCGTCCAGAGCACGTTTATTCAAACGTAAAATAATGTCACGCAATGAAAAAAAAAAATTCAATGTATTCATTTTCACTAAAGAAATATCATAGCAATAAAGATAAAAAAAAAAAAAAGATTAATGAATTATTTTCCTGGCCTTTAATGCCGTAAATTGGCTAATACGTTACTAAAATCAGTATCTTCTAGAGTTGTTTTTTTTCGACACTTAGTTGACCAGATCACTAAGTCGATCTTGTACCATCTTAGTTGGGAGAGAATTAACTTGAATTAATCTCCTTAGTTGGGAGAGAATGAACTTGAAATCACGGTAGACCGGCGCCCGGTGGAAAATTCCCTTTATTCACGCCATCCCCGCTCCCCATCGCTGCGTCTCTGAAAGAGACTCAATTAAAACGAAAAAGTGGGTAATTTTCTGTAGGTCTCTCTTTTATCCCGCGCCATTCCCAAGGAAAAATCATGGATGTGCTACTGCTCGTCAAGGTATTATTATTAGTAGCGTTATAAGTAGCGGTATATGATGCAAGAAATCAAGCTTATAAAGCATCAGCCAAAAAAAAAAAAGGTAATAGAACAGAAGGCAATTAACACGAATACATGATATTACGATGAGTATGACAAGCCAGAATGTTATCTTTGCATTCCCGTCCATTCCAAGCTCCGATTTGATGTCTTGACGTCATTTGCGCAAACATCTCATTAATTCAACAGAGCCTGATTCAGAACTTTTCACAATCGCTGCTAAATACGGACACTAGACCGCTCATATTTGTCTAGAAATAAATTTAGTCTTGAATGTCGAAAATATGTTTTCAAACGATAACATTTTAGTACAAAGTCTTTAAAATCACTTAGAAATCATTCAAAGCATTGTGGCCCTGGAATAATGGCAATGGATACGAGTAGATATCCGTCCCCCTAGTACAGGGATCGGCAACCTTTTTTGAGTGAAGAGCCATTTTTGATCTTATTAAAAAAAAAAAAAAAAAAAGTGAGAGAATCCTAAGAGCCGCACCTCAGCTCGAGGTGGGGGGGGGTTAAGAAATGGAATAGAGTGGGAAGGTGTTTTATTAAAAAAAAATTACGTAATTTGTAATATCTATAATTTGTATATATATATTGTATATATATATTGAGATATTTATTAATACTGAAAAAACGTAACAAACATCCAATTAGATATGAAGTAATGTGACTTTTGCTGCTGAACTCTTTGAGCTAGTCTCTCAACATCAAGCGAGTATTGCTGTAATTTTCATCTTTAAACATGCTGAGAGACTCGCATGGTTCAGATGGTCTCTTGATTTATTTTTAAAATAGTTCATACTCGAAAATATTTGCCAGCAGAAATACGTCGAACCAAAACTGAGAGAAGTCCAAACGCAAATATTTTCAAATTTATATATATATATATATATTTTTTTTTTTTTTTGGTAGTTGTTGGCGCATAGGCTTCTGTGGCCATAATGCATCTCCCAAAGTTTTTGCAGTACTTCGATCCAAGCCCGAGGCGGAAATCGAACCCGCGACCTTTGGATTGCCAGGCAGGCACTTTACCCACCCGGCTAGCCCGGTCGGCTCAAATTTATATACTTGTCCGGTAAGCTACTCCACGCATCCAACAATTTTGTCTTGCATTTTCAACTCATATATCGCCGTCCATTTGTGTAGAATTGCAAAGGGCAGCATTTTGCCTCTACAAATCCTGAATTTCAGTTTTAAGGCATTTTAGTCTTGTACTCCACATGTCCTTGATTTTTAAGTTCTCTAGCTCCATTTCAAATTGTGATTCATGTGGGCTAAAAGTTAGAGCCGTAGTTACATGTTCAAAGAGCCGCATGCGGCTCGCGAGCCACAGGTTGCCCGCCCCTGTCCTACGAGATCGAGCCCGTACGTTGCCATAAAATAATGTCCGTATCTCGTGTAAACCACTGCACTACACTTCGCGACAGCATCGTGAGTCAACGTGAGACTCACGATTATATGAGAGAGGTGAAGTTCGGTTGTGTGGCTACGCAAGACAATATAGTTAAGAGAGCTTCAGTATCTGCTGAGGCGATTTGGAATAAACAATACCACACTCATAAATATTTGATCAGGTAACGTCTTATATATGCCAAATCATAAGAAAAGTTTTGCATACAGCATGAGTAAAAATTATAGAAATGTTCGATGCATAACAAGCTTCTGCGTATTTTTAACTTGGCGACAGAGCCGGCCCCAAAATTTGCAGGGCCATGTTCAAGAATTAGTTTTACGGGATATTTTTGTAATAGTGATTTTTTTTTTTTTTAATTTTTCAAATTTTACAGCAACTAAGAAATAATTAAATAATTTTATATTATACTGAACAAAAATTTTAACTACGAATAATATTTAATACATTAATCAACAATATCGTTTTGACAATTTGAGCGCGAGGCACTGTTCGACAGAACCGGTTGAACATTTTTGTGCCGGCGACTAGTTCTTCGAATCTCAACGGGTTCAAAGTTATTATTATTATTAGCCATATAGTGCAAGAAAGCCTGAGGCTTATGTTGCGCCAGCAAAAAAAAAAAAAAAAAATTCCAAGTTACCCTGAGAGAGAGAGAGAGAGAGAGAGAGAGAAAGGAATCGCCAAGAAAGAGAAGAATGATGATGTCCAGCTTAGAGCCCTCGGTGTGCCAAGCCCATACTCACCAGATGTAAGTCCCTGAAGTTTTCCCTAAAGGTGCTAAATTATTAAATCGAGCGAAGCATATCAACAACGTTTGTTTTACACTTGGGGTCGATAATCCTACTGACTCTGTAAATATATTAACTTATACACACTATACACAAATAATTAAATTTATTATTTCAATATTTAATATTTCAATATATCGATATATTGGTTGCGATGTAGCTCTAGTATCGATGTATGATTTTCTATCGTCATATCATTGATATATCGATGTATTATTATTATTTATTTTATTGATTTATGTGTATTTATTTATTTTTATTTTATTATTTATTTATGTTTAGCCATCCCTACTTTCCAACCACTGCAGAATTCAGTGCTATTTGACGTATTCACTATTCAGGAAGGGTGGTTAATTCCCTGAGGTCTCAGTAGGAGGCGTAGGCTGTGAAAGTGATTACATGATTATTTATTTATTTTATTAATGTTTAGCCATCCCTACTTTCCAACCACTGCAGAATTCAGTGCTATTTGACGTATTCACTATTCAGCAAGGGTGGATTAATTCCATGAGGTCTCAGTAGGAGGCGTAGGCTGTGAAAGTGATTACATGGGTTGGGGGAATACCACTTGATCTTTGAGAACTAGTAATTAAATCGCTGGCCTCGAGTATGAAAAACTAGCTGTGAAGAATTCAGAACTGGCTGATATTTCATTTATGTTTCATTCAAGTCAGTCATGCAACGAGAACTTCAACGAAAGTAACCTCCCCCCCCCCAACACACGTATCTTTGAACAGTTGCATGACAGTCTATCACTAATGATTTAATTACAAAAATTGGGATAACTGTCTGTTTTTGAGCGTGGGTGGTACGGAGCATCAGTAACTTAGGCCATATTTCTCCAGTCTGTTATGTCTCTTGAAGTGTCTCTTTATAGGCCGATTTGCATGTTGTTAGAGCTGAAAAACTCGGCGGGGGCCCTACCCCCCTCTCCTCCGCCTGAGTTAGGCTAACTACTACCCGATTGAAGAATTCCTCTAGAATTCTTAAGTTCCAGTTCCTCCGATGGCATTCACTGAATTTGCACAGAAACTGTTTAACAGATGCAGAGCCACACTGGCCCAACAAGCAAATAACAACACAACTGGAAACTAAATAGAGTGACAAATGCAGAAAGACCCACAGACCAAAACGGTAGAGGAGAAACAAGTAACAAAAGGCAACTAAGAATGGAACAAGCAATATAACGACAATATAAAATGGGACAAGCTACTGTTCCCACAACAAATTCCATACCTCCAACGAGAATAAAAGGACATGGTCTACAACTCTGTGACTGACTGAACCCTGAATCTGCAAAAGGGCCACACGGACCTGAACCATGCAGCTTCGCTGCCATCAAGCCTCGTTGGGGATCAGAATCGAGCACCTGACTCGATTCCTTTCCAACCCTACCACGGCGGGGAGGGGACACCTTGTCTCCTCCCCAGAATCCCCCCCCCATTTTTTACTCTCTTGTGAGGCATGGGCATGCCTCACTGGCCAACTGGGGGGCATCTCCTCTATCGTTCCCATACTTCTATCTTTACCCCCGAGTCTTCTGTCTCCCCTCACTACTCTATTTATATACAACGCGAACGCTCCACACACTAAATTTAACAACACTCAAAATAATCTTCGCCCAGTCTCGCCCTATCCATCTACGTAATATCAACCCCCCCCCCCAGTGGTGTGTATGGGCATACAACGTATGTTGTATGCAGACAAGCGAAATGAGTATATACATGTGTATATCTTCTTCAAGAGGAGTGCTTCCATTTACAATGGGTTTCCTCAGCCTACAAGTTATTTCTTGTTAGGAATTTTTTCCCGCCGTAAAGTGCGGTTCAAGGTATCTTGGTCGGTTAAGCCTCGGGCTGTCATGCACTCCCGTACTCCATCCATCCATGTCCTCCTACATGTGTATATACACATACATATTATGATTTTTTTTTTTTTTTTTTTTTAGGTCCTAGCAGCCGAAATCTCAGGAAACTAAGCGGCAGGCCCTGCCAGAGTAACTAAGTCTCCTAGGTTCCTGGTCTGCCTCCACGGGGCGAAGGTGGGGCAACGTTGGGGTCCAGCGGCTAAATGATCAGATGAACAACGGTACATGACATTACACATGTACAATACCCACACACTTTTAAATCTCTGGCATTCCCAGCAAACTGGTACACCCACAGTGAAAGCAACGCGGAGATGGGAGAAACCCCTGGTGCCGCATGACATCAATATACCTTACGCCTTACACCTCCAACGGAGGTGGATCAACTCCGCTAAAGGAGAGATTACGATCACTGACTAGAGCCTTGACTGAGAGAGAAGTTCCATTAACGCACAGCAGAAGATAAGGAAACTGACACACTCAAACCCCATCAAGCGCCATCTGGCGATTTGAATTAGATGCCTAACCTAGTTCCCTTTAAATCCCCTTCCCTAGGCGGGGGGAGGGAGGATACGGGTTTCTGTCTCCTCCCCTCTCACTTCTTCTCTTGGTGGGGCCTGGGCCTGCCTCACCGACTTTTTAGGGTCGCCTTCTCTATCGTCCCCATTCTGTCTTTCCCCCCAATCTTAAGTCTCCCCATTCCGCTCTGCCTAAACTGTCAGCGTACACCCCACACAATGTCCAAATTCAACGACGTCCAAAATTAAACCGCATTAATATAAATCTCTTTTGGTCTTATTTTTCAGCGTTTCCCCCACCCCCTTTTTTTTTAAGGTTTTAGCCACTGAAATCTCAGGTAATTAGGTGGCAGGATCTGCCAGAGTGAAAATTTAAAATTACTGGGTACCTGACCGGCCTCCACGAGGCATAGTGTGGACAACGTTGGGCTCCAGCAGGGGTCTAGCGGCTAAATGGCCAGAAGAACAACGATACAGAACACTACACTTACAAAATCCATACACTTTTAAATCTCTGGCCTTTACAGTGAACTATTACACCTACAATGAACGCAACGCGGAGATGCCGTTAGACACGAACACACTATAGACATTCCTCCGACAGAATTCGAACTTAGTCCTCTTCAAACGAGTGAAAAGCGACGATTCTGTTGCAGAGAAGTGGCCATGGAGTACCTGAAAATTTCTTTATCAGAGGGATGCTACGGCGCTACCAAGAAAATCCTCTAGAATAATATTTTTTAAAGAATGTCCTTCAGAATAGTGTATACTTATTTCAGAGAATTCTTGATGTCTAAAAATATTCTCTACTCGCATCACTAATGGGGTAGTTGATTTTTCTTTTTGGATAATCGATTTTATCTGTCTCGGGCAGTGGTTCCCAACCTGCGCCTTTTCAAGTATGCCGCTAGATTAGGAAACATTCGTATGATAGTTTAGTTTCTTATAGTTAAATATTCTTCTTATTGTTATTTTCCCAATTAAACATTCTGCTTGTTGGGTTTAGGACAGGTCCTGAGAATCATCCTTCCATCATCTTCTTGGATTTTCCTCTGTTTCATTTGCTTATGGGTCTCCAGCAGTTTAATTTTTTTGCCCGCTATTAGTTTTCCATCCTATCTATATGTTTTTGTATTTTTTTTTTTTTTTTATATATTTTAAGTTATAGCTACTCATTAACTAGGTTGTATTTTACATTGTGTCATAGTAAATTTCGCTTATTTGTTTTATTTCTTGTTGTTGTTCCAGCTGTATACGTTATTATAAGTCTTATTATAGTTTTTATATATTTCAACATTAGTATCCTGATTAATGTTTTTATTATTCATCTGTAATGCTATTAAAAAAAAACACTGACTCGTATTTATAAAATGCCTTTATTATAATAAAACAAATAAAATAAAATATATGCATACTAACTGTATATTAAAATAAAATAAAATAAATAAATAAATAGTGTATAACGAGAGAACAAATAGAGAAAAACTGTATTACCGTGAACGTGTTATCAACATATCTCTTCTATGCTCGTAATGGGGGAGGACTAGAGCTCCCCAACATCCTATCTTCAAACTCTTCCATGGCTAAGTTGGCTAATAATTGCACTAATAGGTGAACCCATAGCCACTCCGCGGACTTGCTGGTATATAACCTTTCTAAATAACATAGTACTACTAGATAAACACAGGCCAACACCTTCACAAATATCCTCACCACTTAGGGCTGTCCTATCTTTCAAAGTACTATCCCTATTCAAAGCATTCCACACACAAGCCAAGCCATGTATATACCACACGTGAACAAAGAAACGACATCGAAAGATACCATAATCTCACCCTGTTTTACCTCCTGAACACGGACGGAATTGCACAAATTTCCTGCTGTTTTAACAGTATAATCCGAGTGTCCTACCACGGGGGATACAAGTTCAGCCAAAAATCTGGATAGTGCATGTGTCGGACTGCCAACAAACGACACAATAGGTCTGAGAGGTACCCCAGCCGTGTGCACTTTTTTCGTCCTGAACCTAACGTGCACAACGTCGTAATTCGAATCTCATTAGCTGTGGCCTCAAGTAACTTGGTCACAGCTCTCTCTATACCCATTGCTATATCTGCTATGGGGAGCCTACGAGGAACTAAACTGAAATTGGGGTCTAGACTTAATAATTCTTTCTGTTCATTCGTTAGCTCCTTATCACTCAAATTATGTATGAACTCGTCCCGAGTGACTACATTACTTTCCTCCACGGATTCTTCTCTTAATCTATTATATTTCTTCACTTGCCTTTGTCTATATTGATCCGAGATCCGGGCAGCTTTAGCCATCACTGTTCTGGATACCCGTATCCAATGCACTAATTCCAAACATTCATGTAAATGTCTGGAACTCGTTTCTTTACACTTCCTGGTATACATCAAATCTTTACCGATTCAGATACCCAGACTTGAACGAGTTAATAAATTGATCCAGAGTTGGCTTAAGGCGGAGAAAATATCTGAGGAGGTTGCATGCGTCGAGTTGCCACTTACCTAGATTTTATGGCCTGCTAAAGTGCACAAGGCTGGGGTACCTCTCAGACCCATTGTGTCGTTTGTTGGCAGTCCGACACATGCACTATCCAGATTGTTGGCTGAACTTGTATGCCCCGTGGTGGGACACTCGGATTATACTTTTAAAAACAGCAGTGAATTTGTGCAGTTCGTCCGTGTTCAGGAGGTAGAACAGGGTGAGATTATGGTATCTTTCGATGTCGTTTCTTTGTTCACATGTATACCCGTCGAACATGGCTTGGACTGTGTGTGGAATACTTTGAGCAGGGACAGTACTTTGAAAGATAGAACAGCCCTAAGTGGTGAGGATATTTGTGAAGGTGTTGGCCTATGTTTATCTAGTACCACTATGTTATTTAGAAAGGTTATGTACCAGCAGGTCCACGGAGTGGCCATGGGCTCACCTATTAGTGCAATTATAGCCAACTTAGCCATGGAAGAGGTTGAAGACAGGATGTTGGGCAGCTCTAGTCCTCCCCCATTGTCTGCGTGGTATCGTAACCTTCTCCCCACACCGGGTAGAAAAGGCCCGGGTTCGAATACCGTCGATGACGTGAGGAACTTTAATGTGCTTTTTTCACTCCGTGGCTGAGTTAGTAGGCCTCAGGCGTAGATAGCAAGGTTTTTCCCCCAGAAAATGGAGTTTTTCGTCCACAAAACAGGCAAATTGACCACAGAACACACGCAATTTACAGACATAACACATAAACGGGTATATGTAATCATTTACGGTAGACCCTAATATAATAACTTGATTTGAGTCCTTCCCCATTACGAGCATGGAAGAGACATGTTGATAACACGTTCACGGTAATACAAAGAGGACACGAAATAGAAATACTCAATTGGTTGAATAGTGGTTCGCCCTATATTCGGTTTTACTTTGGAGGTTAAGCAGCGAGAGGCCCTTCCTTTCCTAGATGTGTGTGTATACAGAGAAGGCCGACACTTGAAAACTAAGGGTTACAGAAAACCTATGTGTCGTGGCCAATACACGCACTTTAAAACTGCTCAAGCCGGCTGCCACAAGAATAGTGTGGTAATGCCTTAATGGAAAGGGTGGGTCCCACTGAGGTTTAAGAGGTAGGAGTAATAGTCGCAGAGATGCTTTTACACCTGTTGCCACGGCATAATTCCCTACTATCCGGGCATTTCGGAACCCATTTCCCGTATCTTTGCGGACACTACTGCACACAGTAGTGTCCGCAACCAAAGAGCCTATTGCGGATAATGACACAGGGCACTCACTATATGAAAGAGAGAGAGTCAAAAGTAGAAAGGAATCACCAAGAAGAGAAGAAGAATGATGATGATATCCAGCTCAGGACCCTGGGTGTGCCAAGCCCATACTCACCAGATGTGAGCTCCTGGGGTAAATTGCAGCTAAAGAAGCCGTGATTGTGGATGGAGCACCTGGCTTTTGGAACCGGAAATGGCTGAAGAGTTTAAGAATATATTCGTCCAAACGCTACAGTCTTAATAGGAATATGGGCTGTCGCATTCATCCACCCTTTGAAGCCCTTATCCTAAGGAGAGACGAACGATTTAGTGTGGCCCATCCAATTTCCGGTTCCAATGCACGAGAAGTGGACCGTGCGCAGATGCCATAGTTCGTGTCGCGGACCTGCTGAGCCGTATGTGTTATATAAATTATTGCTGATGTAGGCGGCCGCTGCTGCCGAAAGCTACTGTGTTAATGGCTTTTAGTGATTTTTAGAGCTTTTAACTTTATATTTTATTGTATTTTATTCTCTTTATACACTATTTATTTATTTTATTTTATTTTAATATACAGTCAGTATGCATATATTTTATTTTATTTTGTTTTATTATATATAATAAAGGCATTTTTTAAAAAGAGCCAGTGTTTTTTTTTTAATAGCATTACAGATGAATTATAGAGTTCCTGACTCCAGAGGCCTCTTCAATGAATGTTTCTATTATTTAAATTTATATTTTCAATTCCCTCTCTCCCGCTATTCTAGTCCTTTTTAATGCTCGTTCTTCTACTTTTTGATTATTCATAAACTAGATAGTTAAAGTATCTAGATCCCAGATAGTTAACATTCATTATTTGTTCCATCATTTTCCTTTCTAATTTATATTTACATCTTTTCTTTCACTATTTTTAGGCTCATTGTTTTCCCTATGGACATTTCCATATTACATATTACACGCTTTTGCTTTCTGATTAAAATTACACAGCATTCTTTGCAAATCATTTTAACTTTCTGTCATTAATACTGCATCGTTTGCATAGCAATTGATAGTTAATTTTTTATATTTTATTCTAATTCTTTTATTTACTTCATCCATTATCAGGCTAAAGCGAGTCAACGGGTATTCTTCTCTTTTTCTTATAGTTATTTCTATTTATTCTACATTTCATTGATCTGTTTTGATTATGCACTTATTGTTTGCAAATATGTCGATGTTTGCTTCCGTTAATAGTTAAAGAACTTTGCATAACCTTAAGATTTCTATTACCTATATCTTTTATTTTTATCTATCAAACTTTTTGTTAAATTAAGAAAAAACAAAAAACACTTGTAGATTGCTCTATTGTACCCTAATGGTTTACCCTAATCTGTTATCTACTCTAGCATAAATTTTGCATCAATACATGATCTATTTTTACGAAATGATTGATACTCACACTTAATTCTGTAATTTTTAAAATTTTACTCATATTATCATTGTGTATAGTTTTTTCTCTGTGACGTGTTTAATATTATAGTTAAATATTACATGAGTCAGTTTCTTTGAGGGAAATTAGGAAAAAAATAAAAGCAAAAAAAAAATATATATATATATATGGGTAACTGAAATGCCACTGTATTCAGTACAGTATATACAGTAGACTGTCGAAATAACGGCACCCCAAATAGTGGAATATTCGAGCTAACGGCACATTGAGATCGGATATTTACATACAGCACAGATGTCTTGCAGTGCCGAAAAAAGAAAATAGCAAGTCGCGTGATTATTGTATTTGTTTTAGTTCGCCATTTTGAAAGTGAATTCTGTACTGATATCACGGATTATACTGCTGTTTTACATTTATTTTAAATTAAAAATCTCTCACTATGGCTCCTAAAGTTAATAAACCTCATACAGAGAAGAAAAGAAGAACAATGTTAAAGCTTAGTGACAAACTTGATATAATCCAAAAATTGGCCTTTTCGAAGACATCAAGGTATTTTTTAACCTTTGGTGTTCATATGTGGGCCTACATTAATGCTCTCCATATGGTCACTTATTCCACAACCATTGGTTTTACGTATAACCCAGGAGAGAAACAACTAAAATTTGCATTTTGTCCTTTGCTTTTGATTGGATGGAATGATGTGAAGACTTTCAGTGCAAGTAAAATCAATGTTTATATGTTGGAATCAACATTTTCCTCAGAAAAATGCTTGCCATCATGTTGACTTTCAGTGTTAGTTGGATAATGAATAGACCCTTATGTGCCTACCAGTGTTATTAATCAATACATACATTTAATGTTTTAAAAAATATAGGCCGCCGTAGCCTAGCGGTCAGGCGCGCGGGTGCATAAGTACACGTGCCTTGAGTGACCGGGGTTCAAGCCCGTGACTGCTGAATACGGTGCTGTTTCTTGTATTCTGTCTATCTTGTTAACTCCTCTGACCGTTTGGTCGTCCCGGAGTATAAACAGAAAATTTATTTTATTACATTAGGGTCACCCGGTAATTTTTTATATACACCCATGTGTACTGTGTCTGTAAATTTAGTGTGCTCTCTGATCCATTTGTCTGTTTTGCTGGACGAAAAACCCGTTTCTTGGGGGGGGGGAAACCTTGCTAACTACGCCTGAGACCGACTAACTCAGCCACGGAGAGAAAAAAGCCCATAAAAGTTCCTCGTGTCATCGACGGGATTCGAAGCCAGGTCATTTCCACCGGGTGTCGGGAGGACGGTGACGATACCACTGTGCTACCGCGCAAACTGAACTTTATTTAATAAAGAAAATAGAACGGGGTGTAAGCAGGAATGTATTAACGGCAGAATATATATTCCTTTAATAAAATTGCATTCTTAATCTCTCTGTTTCTTATTTAGCCTCATTATTTCTGCATTAAATACATGTATATTAAAAATAAAACTTTCTAGATAACGGAAAAATCTAAATAACGGCACCTTGAATCCCCGAAGGTGCATTATTCTTCAAGTCTACTGTATTATATATTGAAATATGCAAAAGACAAACTACGACTACGAAGATTAAAATTCTCCACACATTACTTGTGTTACTGAACGGATTACGTTTGAAGGTGAGTGTACGTCAAGATTTGTGTAAATCAAGGAATTTCTCCCGAACGATTGAAAGTTCATAAAGATTGCAGTTAATTAAGTGTTATATTCTCCACGTGGAGTGAAGAAACGTCCTTCAGTCCTACCGTTTTTCCAAGAAACAGTTCAATGATACCCAGCCACGAATTCGGTAATCAGGATGTTTTCTTCCCAAGAGAATCTTGGCCACTATTCAGGCAATGAAGTTGCGTTCTAGATGAACGCTCTGGTTTGAAGTGACTGGCTACTCTTAATTACTTAGTTATGCACTAAATTCCTAATAGAAAACAAATAGTCATAAGAAACTCAGGGATGCAAAACTTCCACCAAAACGTTAATTATAAACCCCCCAAAAATTTTTATTAACTGTGAAACGTTAACTATTAAAAAATGAACTAATACACATGCTTTCGTCAATGGCCTTAGTGATTGTAAGTGATGAGCCACACCCGATTACATGTTAGTGACGTCATTGAATTAATTTTTGAATTGACTTAACTACATGATTAATTTATTACACGATTTATATCGACAAACAGCACCACAATTGATTGTAACGCAATTGATCATGAATTGACTCAATTACATAACTTAATTATATGAATTGACTGAATTAATTGCTATTCTGTACTTATTTGCATCTGACCCAGGGGGTCACATCTGGTGAGTATGGGTTGGCACACCCAGGGATCCTGAGCTGGATATCATAATTTTTCTCTTTCTTCGTGATTCCCTTCTACTTATGACTCTCTCTCTCTCTCTCTCTCTCTCTCTCTCTCTCTCTCTCTCTCTCTCTCTCTCTCTCTCAGGGTAACTCAATTTTTATTTTTGGTCAGTGCAGCATAAGCCTCAGGCTTCCTTGCACCATATGGCTAATAATAATAATAATAAACCCAAAATCCTAGCTCCACCTCTGAACGAATCCTGCATTTTGTCAACTGGTAACAGAAATAAACGATATTTAGAGAGCTGATCTCTTTATTCATATAATTTCATATACGTATTTCATATTAGCATTACCCGAGAGAGTGCCGACCGGGCTAGCCGAGTGGGTAAAGTACCTGCCCGGCAACCCAAAGGTCGCGGGTTCGATTCCCGCCTCGGGTTTGGATCAAAGTACTGCAAAAAACCTTGGGAGGTGCAATATGGCCACAGAAGCCGATGCGCCAACAACTACCAAATCAAAAAAAAAAAAAAAAAAAAAAAATACTCGAGAGAACAAACTCATCCACCCGTATGTATTATATCCGTAACCCGTGTGTGTGTTCTCTGGTCGGTATTGTTTATTCTGAATACTAAAAATTCATAGGGCGCAGATTATGATTTTCATACGCATGATTTGATTTGAACTATACTGTATTTCCACTGAAGAGTGAAGAAGCGTCGAGCTCTTTGGAGGAAGGAAAAAAAAACAAAAAAAACAGTGAAATTACTTTTGTTTAAGGACCTACAAGAGACTGACTCTCTTGCCTAAGGACCCATAAGAGAGACTGACTCTTTTGAATTAGTATTAGTTTTAATATTATAACTGCTAAATGATGCAAGGAAGCAGGCTTTTTTCTGCATCTGCCAAAAAAAAAAAAAAAATCATTTATACCTTTTCCATTGCCAAAAGGTGCCTGTCCAGCTCCGCATTACACTTTATCAAATTATCCACACTGACTCTGCAGACAATTCATTTCCAATGATCCACGAATAGTGTGGATAATCTGATAAATTGAGAGAATAATCAAGTGATCATTTATTTCAGAAAAATGATGCGACCTTTGATAAATTGGAACATCATGAAAGCAAACTGTTCACATGCTGTTATATCATTTTGCAGTTACGGACGAATAACGAAACCCTTTTGGGGATATCATGTATACAGTAGTCAGTGGCCTATCATCTAATGGTGTAGGCCAGGGGTGGCGAATATTTTTAAGGATGCGTGCCAAAATTGGCTAAATCTTGTAAAAAAACTATCCTTGCGTGCCACTTGGAATTTTTCGCGTGCCCCTCGGAAGGCGATATTCAAGACATTTAATCACAGAATTTTGTCATAATTTCGTAAGTACGTCTCACCGCTCCAACTTCAAACAAATCACTGCATGAACACAGCTATTTATTGAATGGTGTGACGTCACTACATGCCTGGCAGAGAGAACGGGTGTGCGCAGGTCATGACTCAAAGTAGATTCCTGGAGTGATGTTGTTTCGAAGTTTGAAATTTTTTGGGACGCTCTGAATTCTGAGCGTGTCCAAAAAAATTATGTGCGTGTCACTTTTGGCACACGTGTCATAGGTTCGCCACCCCTGATGTAGGCAGTGCAGCATCACCAAAATCCTAAGCTCATGGGGTTCCAAAAATTAAATAGACAACAATTTTTCGGGTCAATCAAGAAACACTGCATCAGGAGGTCCAAGCTCGTGATGATACTTGGCTGTGCCTTTTAGTAATGAAATTCATAAGTAGTGCGTTAAACTGACCAGTCTTGGCTTCGCTAGAATGCTTCATGAATTCCCGTCATTAATTTGAGTAATGCCTATTCGTGTTACTATCAGGGTACAACAGAGTTCACAAATTTTCTGAAATTTAATCGCAAAAAATTCTGGAATCAATGGTTGGATTATATTTGTGAATATGTATTTTGGTTTGCAATTGATCGTGGCGCTGTTTGTCAATCTCACTTGAGGTAAGTGTGTATTAAACAAAAGAAATAAAAAAATACTGCATTAATTTTTGTAATGGTGATATCTGTAAATGTTTATTCATAACCGTTAAAAGTTATAAATTACAATATTTGAATGCTTAAGATTTCCCCCTAGATATTTCGTGTTTTTCCTTCCTCGTTCACCATAAAAAGAAATAGAGTGGGATAAGGTTATCCAAGGATTAACCTCTGATTTTCTCAGACACAAACTAAAAAAAAAAAAGAAAAAAAAAGTTTATCGACTGATATATTGAAAACGCAATACAGTGGTGCCTTACTTGGATGCAGGCCAGGAGTAATCGAGTAGTTTGTACTGTATTATCAGTATTAGTGAGTATTCATATTTTTTCTATTTTTTTTTTTTTTAATTTACTGTGTGTGCGATGGGTTTTGAATGTTGGCTGTATACGTTTCAATGAGTTAAGGATGGGAATTTTGGATAAAGGTTTGAAGGTACCGTGTGGAATGCAACCTTTCATACAACAGGTAAGCTCACATAACGTCTCTTCTTTGGATAGCATGCCTCATGTTATAGGAAGACCAGATGTAATTATTATTATTAGCTACATAGTGCAAGGAAGCCTGAGGCTTATGCTGCACCAGCCAAAAAAAAAAAAAAAAAAAAAAATCCCGAGTTACCCTGAGAGAGAGAGAGAGAGTGTGTGTGTGAGTGAGTGAGTGAGTGAGAGAGAGAGAGTGTCTAGAGTAAAAGGGAATCGCCAAGAAGAGAAGAATAATTATAGAAAATAAGAGGAGTGAGTTTGTTACGTTTGTGAAGGAAAGGAGTTTGCTTTGTATAATTATATATAATTAATAACATAAATTGATTTATATATGTTTATGGGTATGGTGTATACTAACGTGTTGAGGTTCACTTGTAAGTTATTTATTTAACAGCTTTGACTAAATAAAATGCATTTTAATATTGTTATAAGAATATTAAGGATTAATTGGTTCGGCTGTTTAGCATATATTCCCTTTATAAAGGATTATATTTTGTGCTTTTTTTTGTAAGTTTATATAAATAATAAAGAAGTTAATAATTATGATATTTTTCGATTTGATAACATTTATAAATTAAGGGATATAAGAAAGAGATAAAATCATTTATTATACATTTTCTTAGGATGCAATGGAAGTTATGTAAAGATAAACATTCATAATCAGTATTAATTATATAATTAATATTAATTTATTAATAATTTTATTGGATAATATAGTATAGAATTCATAGGCTTAATTGGTTATAGAGTATAATATAAACTATCCATCATGATTCAAATTGAAAAATATAGTAATAGTAATAAACTGCTCTTCACTTTTAACACTACTGCAACAAGATGAATAAAAATTAGGTTGATGGGCTGAGAAATTCTAGTTGAACTTGTACATTGGCAAATGCAAGGTATTGCATATGGGCAGCAGTAACCCCAGAGTATGTACCAACTGTGTGGTACTACACTTGGGTAGTGAAAAATTAAATAGACCTGGGAATAATTGTGCAGTCAGATATGAAGTTTTATGAGCAGTGCAGAAAAGCTCCCAGGACAGTTCATGGGGTTTTGTCAATGATATACAGGAATTTTGCTAGTAGGGATAAGGAGGTGATTATCCCATTGTATAAGGCAATGGTCAGGCCACATCTAGAGTACTGCATATAGGTCTGGTAGCCTCATTTTAGGAAGGATATAGAGCTGCTGGAATGAATACAGAGAAGGGCAATGATATTGGTGAAGGGGAAGAACAAGTGGGTGCTCATACAAATAAAGGCTTCAGTTCTGTAAATTGTGGTGTTTAGAGACTGGACACTTGCAAGGTGATCTAATTGAGGTGTTTAAGGCTTTGAGTGGATTGAGTAAGCTTTGATGGCATTCTTCCCCTTGCAGAGTCTGCACACAGGAGGGAGTATAAATTCAAATTGAGGAAGGATCACTGTAGGATGAAGTTTGCTTTCAGTAGGTAGGAACAAACTTCCATCTGTTGTTGTGGAAGTGGGTAGTTTGAATAAATTCATAAATTCAAGGAAAAATTAGATAGCTTCTTGGAGCTATCTAATTCTTCCTTGAATTTATTCAGCCAGTTAATCTGACTGGCTGAATAATCTTCCTATATATGAAATTAAAAGAAAGATGTTTCTGCTTTCCTTTATAGTGGAATTAATCTAAAAAATGTTCACAACAAGATATTGCTCTCTTTCTCTAACCAATCTGCAAGAAGGGTTCTTATAACAGAGTTTTCCCCATTAGATCCCAATAAAAAAAAAATCAGTTTGACCAGTCAGCCATTCAATAACATTATTGAGAGCTAGTTGATTGCTCATATCAGTAATTACATAAATATTCTTTACTTAATACCAATCTGTATCCATGTCAAAAGAACAAAAGCACTGAAATCTTACTGAAAGAATTACTTTAATTTATCCAGAACAATAACCTCATTCTAATTCGATTCATAGACATAGCTAAAGCTTATAATTTCACAGATGCATTATTATTCCAAGAAACTTATGTAAGTGTGGATAAGGGGCAAGATTTATGATTTCATGTCATGCTGATTAAGCAATAATAAAATTGTTGTAAATATTAATGATATTAAAAGCAAGAAATAGATTGTAGAGAGGAATGTCTCAGAGCACCAGTTCCAGGCTAGTATTAATTTTAATAATTTTTATATGATATATTTAAGATTTTTATAATTTTTATATGATATATATTATAGAGTGAGCATAAAGATTTATGATATACACCTGGTCAAAATTTAAGGCAAATTATATCAGACTTATAATAGAATATTACAGAGTTTCAAAAGTATTTTTGATGCCAAAAAATATTTTGATGCAAAAAAGTATTTTTTGATATATATATAGGAATCATGTTCCTTTATTTTCATAATCCTTTCTATACACACACACACACACACACACACACACACACACACACACACATATATATATATAACAGAGTAGTTTTGAAACAATATAGTGTAAGCAACCTGTGAATTTTACGAATATATTGGCCAGTATTGATTATTTACACAAATGCATCGACATTCACACATGAGGAGTTATTCAGCGAGGGGAATGCCAGAGGTGTATTCAACTCTAGCAGTAAGCTACAGAATCTTGAAATAACTGGGAGTAAAGTGGAGGAGAAACTGTTGAAGATAAACACAAGAAAGGCACCCGGGGTGGATGGGATCTATCCAGTTATATTAAAGGAGGCAGCAAAGGAAGTAAGCAAACCCTTAGCCATAATTATGAGAGCTTCCTTGGACTCAGGGGAGGTACCCATAGACTGGAAATGTGCAAATGTGACCCCAATTCACAAAGGAGGATCAAAGGCTGACACAAGTAATTATAGACCTGTGAGCTTAACTTCTGTTCCAGGAAAATTAATGGAGGCACTGGTTAAAGAAGCACTGCAGGATCATTTAGACAAGACTTCAGTTATAGCTCAGACACAGCATGGTTTTGTTAAGGGGAAGTCTTGCCTGACCAACTTGATTGGATACTATGATGCAGTCACAAAAGAACTGGATGCAGGGAATAACTTTGATATTATATACTTGGATCTTAGAAAGGCTTTTGATACTGTTGCACATGGAAGACTGCTACACAAATTGGAGCAGTGTGACATTGGAGGAAAATTGCTGCTATGGATAAAGGGGTGGTTGAGGGGGAGAATACAGAGTGGTAATCAATGGACACTGCTCATCGTGGACTAATGTTATTAGTGGAGTCCCTCAGGGCTCAGTGTTGGGTCCATTATTGTTTTCTGTATTTATAAATGATATTGATGATGGTATATCAAGCTTAATGTCCAAGTTTGCAGACGATACAAAGGTTGGCAGGGTTGTCAAGGACACTACTGACACTATGCTGCTGCAACAGGATCTAGAAAGGTTGAGCAGATGGGCTGAGAGGTGGCAAATGAAGTTTAACATTGACAAATGTAAAGTACTACACATGGGGAACAGCAACCCCAGAGCAACGTATCAACTCTGTGGTACTACACTGACAGTGGTAGAGAATGAAAGGGACTTGGGGGTGGTTGTGCAGGCAGATATGAAGTTCTCTGTGCACTGCAGACGGGCTGCAAGAGTAGCTCATGGAGTATTGTCAATGATATACAGGAATTTTTCCAGCAGGGATAAGGAGGTGATTATTCCATTGTATAAGGCAATGGTCAGGCCACACCTAGAGTACTGTATACAGGTCTGGAGGCCTCATTTCAAGAAGGATGTAGAGCTGCTGGAACGAGTACAGAGAAGGGCAACAAGATTAGTGAATGGAACAAAGGGGTGCTCTTATGAAGAAAGGCTTAAGTTTTGCAAATTACAGTGTCTGGAGACTAGGCACCAGCGAGGTGATCTGATAGAGGTGTATAAAGCCTTGAATGGTTTAAGCATGCTCAATGGTGATGGGATTCTTCCTCTAGCTCAGAAAAATCACCTGAGAGGGCATAAATTCAAATTGAGGAAATGACAGATGTAGGATAGACGTGCGGAAATTTGCCTTTAGCCAGCGGGTGGTTGGTTGGTGGAACAGACTTCCATCCCTTGTGGTGGAGGTTGATAGCCTAAATAAGTTTAAGGCTCAGCTGGACAGGTATTTTGAACGAACAGAGGGGTGAAGTGGAAGTGGGGTTTTTTTTTTTTTTTTTTGGCTGATGCTGCATAAGCTTGCTTTCTTGCATCAAATGCCTCTACTAATGCTAATGCTATTTAGGAGATACAACCCATTTGAAAATTAGTGTGTTGTTAGAAAATATTTGATTTAAGGAACCATTCATTATTTCAAAATTAATGTGAAACTTGAATTTGGAACTGATTTTTTTTTTTATTTTTTAAGGGGTATGGAGAAGTGCAGTTGATTCAAAATTTAATCAACCAGAAATGAAAGCTAATTTTTCTCATTTTGGTAACCATATGCAATTCATGACCACACAATGGCAGTGATATATATCTCTGCATGCAGAATAGTTATGTTAACACTTATACTAACTTATCCATACCAATTTGTTTGCAGTGAAGCCATTGTGATATTTTCCTGAAAATGTGTTAGCATTAGTAGAGGCGTACGATGCAAGAAAGCAAGATTATGCGGCATCAGCCAAAAAAAAAAAAAAACCCTCCCATTTCACCCCTCCATTCATTCCAAATGCCCGTCCAGTTCAGCCTTAAATTTATTTAGGCTATCAACTTATATAGTCAAGTAGTACTTTGTGTGGGTATCAAAAAAAAGGGTGGGCAGTTTCAAAATATGTTATCTTAATAACTATTTATCATTATTATAATTACTTGATTGCATAATCCGATAGTAAAAGAATTAATCAGTTTTAATACTGATGTATGAAGTTTGAATGCTCCTATATAATGCTATGCTTTTATCTTGTATCAGGACTGTATAATGTAAAGCTTTCTGCCTTTTTTTTGTAAGGAATATTTATTTGTAATATGAATAATGATTTTCTCTGTTTTAATTTTTTAAATTGCACTGATTTACAATACAAAGCTTACTATTCTAATTTTTGATTTAATTAACATTCTACAGAAGTTGGTGGGCTGTTTTTTTTTTTTTTTTTTTTGTGTGTGTTTGTGTGTTACTTTGGCTGTAGATAAAGTGACCAGACATCCCGGATTTCAGTCGTTTGCTCTGCATTGCAAACTGTCCTGGAAAATGTCCCAGATTGGACATGTAGTCTCCATACTTAATGATAAACATAATGTAAATCAGTTGCATTATTTTTGCCAGGAACCAGTGGTACAACGGAAAGAGTTTTTTTTTTTTTTTTTTTTTTTGATAGTAAATAAGCTGTGGACATCAACAAAAACACAGTTCACCCTAGAAACGCTGAAAGCAATACTACAAGTAATTGCAATTTTGCTAATTCTTGTGAAGAATTTTAAAATAAATAGCAGATAATGAAGAATTATTAAGAAAAATTCACTTCACGGAGAAATATATTTAATTAGATTATTTAATCTCTCCTGTTTTTATTGTTAAAAGAAGTATATTTTTATTAGTATTATTTCAAAGAAAAAAACATAACCTTTTTTCATTAAACAGAAATGAAAATCGATTAAAAACATGACCCCACTAATAAGTGACTTTTTCCCCCTTCTAATTACAATTATTTTTTTTAGTTCACATCTTTCATGCAACCTTCTGTTTGTTACGTAGCATAACACGAGGGGTACCGTATACTGAATTTCAGCCTCTGTGAAAAAAAAAAAAAAAAAATATATATATATATATATACACAGTATATCTAGGCTATATATTTTTAAGAAGTTTTTGATATGTTATTTTATAAGTTTAGTTCAAAGAAGTCAATGTATTTAATTTGTATTTTGTATGTGAATGTTTTCTATATATAAAAAAATGTGTATATTGTTTCTATGGGGGGGGGGGGGGGTTTGAAACCTCCCCGATGTCCCGCATTGGAATGCTAAGGATCTGGTCACTTTAGCCATAGAACACCAATTCATGTGGTAATGGCTTGTATAGTTCAGTGTATGGTATTATGTCCGTTCAAACACAGAAGACAATGCTCTATTTCCATCATATGAGATAAAATACATTATAAAAGTCAATTGAAGAGGCCTTTAAGAATTACTCCAGTTAGGAGTAGATCTTGGGGGGGGGGGGGTGTAGTTGGGTAATTACTCCCTTAATATTATTCCCAAAATAGGTTTTATATGTCCCGCTTCTGTGTTATCAGTAAACAGATACATTTTCATATGCTGTTATTTCTCTCCCCCCCACAAACATGAAAATCAGATGTGAACATGCTGTTACTGAACAAAAAAAACACACACACACAAAGGCGACTGTACCCTTGTTTTCCCACCCCTGGTTGAATTTTAGCCTACACTTCTTCAAATGAGTGATATGTGGCAAATCTGCTGTACTGTCATAGAAGATACATCCTACAAGAAAGCGCACACAATTTTGGGGTCACCAGATTATTCAGAATTATTTTACTTTTATTGATTTATCATGTAGCAGAATGTAGGCACTTTGTCTTACTGCATGATAAATAATAAATTTAACTAGCCAGATGCAGCTGTCGAACTAAAAGTGCTATTCCTAAGAAGTGATTTTTGAAATCTGCTTATTCTGAGAAAATTATCAGAGACTTGGATTATTCATGACATTAATATAAACGAGCAGATTTTGTTGCATATTCTTTATTAATACAAATGAACAGATTTTGCTGCATATTCATTTATTTATTTTTTAATCAAAATTTATTTTTAATGATTTAAGTGTGTACATAATGTAGGATATCAGAGAGGTTTACTTGGGAAATTTGAAAAACACTTTTGCTTTTTATATTTTCTTTAGTTTGCAGACAGGCTAGGAATGCTAAGAAAGGACTACATTTTTCCTAATATTGAATTTAATCCTGCCACCTCCAAAATTTGGAAAAAATATTTTTATTAATAATTAATTATGCTTCTAGTATATGCTCAGTAATAAACAAAAATTCAAAATAAAGTTTATCAACAATTACATTTAAACACATTAGATTATATATATATATATATATATATATATATATATATAGTATGTAGAAATTGTGAAGAAGATTTTTGTTTAATCCTATTGAATCTACGGTATACACCAGAAGTGAATTTGATTAATGGATAAGGAATGTAGCGATATATGGTAGGATGAGGTGACCAGGTAAGATATGAAAAACAGAGAGACAATTAGTTGGCAAGAAATGAAAAGGCAACCAAAATAAGACTACATTGCAGTGTTTTTCACAATTTCAGTGTCTTCATCAGAGGCCATCCACCGAAATTATGAGAAAGACGGCAATGTTGTCATTATTTCGGTGGATGGCCTCTGATGAAGACACTGAAATTGTGAAAAACACTGCAATGTAGTCTTATTTTGGTTGCCTTTTCATTTCTTGCCAACTAATTGTCTCTCTGTTTTTCATATCTTACCTGGTCACCTCATCCTACCATATATCGCTACATTCCTTATCCATTAATCAAATTCACTTCTGGTGTATACCGTAGATTCAATAGGATTAAACAAAAATCTTCTTCACACTATATATATATAATGTGTGTGTGTGTGTTTCTCCCAGCTTTAGTCATGCACTGACAAGCTGTATGACTAGTTGTAATGGCAGGTGGAAAAAACCTTCCTTGTATGGAATTAAATCTATTGTTTGTGTGCATCAGCAAGTGACTGATTATGGACGAGATTAACTATAGAATTAATGAAGCAAACATTTTTACAGCTGTACCAACATTAGGTATTTTTTTCTCTCAGCTGTCCTAAAGTAATATCAAAGTCACCGGCTCATGCCAGTGCTGTGTGACCAGCCACATACCTGTAATTTTCAAGAGTAGTTCATGATAAGTTACAAAGTTTATTGAATAAGAGATAGCACCAAAAGGGAGAAATTCAAAGTTGTAATATAGCTAAAGCTATATGGCTACATAGAAATTGAAAGATGTTTACAGAACTATCTTGTCCTTTCATCTGCTTTTGTGGCCAACAGAATTTAAACTGCATTTATGATGTAATGGTCTAAACTCACACAGCAGAATAAATTTACCCTTATGAGTTGTCCTGGTATTGTACAATTTTCACATAGATCTTTGTAAAAGCCTGACTATTCGCTTAAAATCACAGCATTGATTTATTAACGAGTGGTCATATCTTACCAATCTGATTGGATACAATGATGTAGTAACGGGGAACTGGATGAAAAAAATAATTTTTACATCATATATTTAGGTTTCAGAAAAGCTTTTGATACTGGCCCACAGGAAACACTGCTGTACACTCTGGAGAAGTGTGCCATTAGAGGAAAGTTACTTTTTAAAGTTACAATATTTAAAAATTATATTGATGAAAGTATATCAGGCTTAAGGATTAAGTTTGCAGATAATACAAAGGTAACAGTGGTTAATGACAATAATCAGAGTTACTGCAACAACGTCTAGAAAAATTAAGCATATGGACTGAAAATTGGCAGTTGAAGTTTAATATTAACAACTGCAAGGTGCTGCAGTAATTCCAGAATAACATACCAAATGTGTGATACTACACTTGGGGTTGTGGAGAATGAAAAAGACATGTGGTAATTGTGCAATCAGGCATACAGTTCTCTGAGTATTGCTGACAGGCTGCTAGGGCAGTTCATTGGGTTTTGTCAGTGATATATATAGGAATCTACCAGCAGGAATAAGGATGTGATGGTTAGACCACATCTTGAATACTGTATGCAAGGCTGGAAGTCTCATTTTAGGAAGGAAATGGATCTGTTGGAATAGATGTAGAGAAGAGCAATGAGATTAGTGAGGGGAACAAAAGGGTAACTCTTACTAAGACAGGCTTCATTTCTGAAAATTTCAGCATCTAGAAACTAGGCACCATCTTGGTTGATTGAGGTGTTTTTTTTTTTTTTTTTTTTAAGTATTTGAATGGATTGAATAAGCTAAATGCTGATGGCATTCTTGCTCAGAGAACATGAGAGAGAATAAATTTAAACCGAGGAAGGATAGTTGCAAGATAGCTGTGTGTAAATTTGTTTTCAGCCAACAGGTAGTTGATTGTTAAAACAAACTTCCATCTAATATTTTATTAGATGATAAAAGGCCTGAGTTTGAATGCCATCGATGACATGAATGTTGATGGGCCTTTTTCACAATGTGGCTGAGTTAGTTGGTCTCAGGCGAGGGTAGCAATTTTTTTTTCTCTCCCGAAAACTCAAGTTTTTTGTTCAACAAACAGGCAAATTGCCCACAGGACACACACACAAGTTACAGACATAATATGTACACCGCAATATGGCCTAAATCTCTGATGCTTCTAAAATCCTGCAACAAAACAAACAAAATTACAACCAAACCCAATTCCACTCTGTTAGCAGAAAACAATAACGTATGATTATAGTGGACTGAGGAATACCCACACTAGATAATGGATGATTAGAAAACATTGCTTGGCCTGATGAATTCTGGTTGCCACTGTTTCATGCTAATGGAAGGACCAGAATATGGCGATATTAGCATGATTCCATGGACCCATTCTATCAACAATACAGGCTCGTGGTAGAGTATAATTGTGTGGAGAATGTGGTGTGCATTGAGCTCTTTGATAGTGGTGCAACGTTTGGATACCACAGGTTATCTGGCAATCGTTTCCAACCAGCCATATTACCTCATGAAAGCAGTGTATTCATCTGTGAATGGGTTCCTCCAGCAGGGTAATGTGCCACGTCACAATACAAAAATTGTACAGAATTGGTTCCAGGAACATGAGAATAAATTCAGCTGGCTGTGGTGGCTTTCTTAGTCCAATTGAACACCTGTACAGATGAGATGGAATGAGCTCTTCAGAGTAGAACTTGTGATCACTTCAGGCTTCTTTGCACCATATGGTGGAAAGAAGCCTGAGGCTTATGCTACACCGGCCAGAGAAGAGAGAGAGAAAGAAAGAAATAGAAATATCACCAAGAAAGAGAAAAATGATATCTAGCTCAGGACCCTGGGTGTGCCAAGCCCATACTCACCAGATGTGAGCCCCTGGGATAAATTAAGCACATGGATCAGCATGCTGTTGACATCTTGTTGAATCTGTGCCACAACAAACATAATCGAAACTGTTCTGTGGACTAAAGGAGGGCCTACTTGCTATTAGGTAGGTGCACCTGAAAAGTGGCCACCCAGCATACACTAGTGTCACTGCTTCTGACAGTCGGAAGCTTCGATTAATTACAGATGTGCTTGAACTTGTAAAATTTAATGACCATATTAATTATGATTCAGAAAAACATTTTTTGTGTATATTGAACAACTGGTGGAATACCTTGTGCTTAAATAAAAAAAAAAAAAAAAAATTAAACCCATTTTTTGTTGCATTTAGAAGTAAGTTTTACTAAATGCTGTAATAAGAAGTTACAACTTTATTAATTTAGTGCATACTACACCACCCAACAAAATTAAAAGAACATGTGGTGTAATTGGTGAGCTTGTGATGAAGTGGGACAAAATTTGATATGTGATGCACCATAGAATAACAATGAAATGAGGAGACAGTGAGAAACTTCGGACAGGTATAAGAGACATTTATAGGGGTTGCATGAGAATTACCAAAAATCATATTACAGAAGTCAATACAAGATGCTCAAAAATAGGTTCGCATGACAGTAGGTGTATGATCCCCTGTAACGGCTAAACAGGCCTGACAGTGGTGAACCATGCTCAATATAAGGGTGTCTATAAGATTCTGTGGAAGCAATCCTATTCTTCCACCAGTGTAGACCTTAACTCGTCAAGTGACTGAGGAGTTGGCTGTCGGTGTGAAATGTGACATCCAAGGGCATCCCACACATTTGATCTGATTAAGTCTGGTAATTGTGCTGACCACAGCAGTTGTTGGATATCTTCAAGTTCAAGATTTTCCTCCACCACTTGAACTCCATGTGCAGCGGCATTGTCGTGCATGAAAATACAATCTAGGCCAATTTGAGGTCCTTGAGGTTGTCACAGACATTCCCTCAGATATGCCAGACAAGCTGTACTTGCTACCTGGGAGTCTAAAATGCTGATAGAACTGATATTCGGGTAACACTCAAGTCAAGTGGACCCAATTTCTGCGAAGTCTGGACGGTCTGTGACAGCCAAATCCTCTGCTTGCACCTTCACGATGGTGGGACTGTTAGTAATATTGGGTAATAACTTCCATGCACAAGTTCATGGTGCGTGACCACCCAGGTGTGAACCAACGTAAGCAGGGGTCGAGGTGTGGCGCCACACCACATGGAGGAATGCCACCCCTCTATGTTACCAGGCGGTAGTAGGTGGTAGATGACTCTCATCAACAGGTGCAATACCACCACTTTGCTTATTGGAGGCCTGAAGTGGTGAAACCCATGTTTAGTCTCTAGAGCTAAGTTCCGGTCAACCTTTCCCTATCTTTTAAATCATGCAGTATGATTGATGACTTTTCAGGTTATGGTGAACATCGTGGCGAGATGCAATATTCCTTACATTTCGAGGGTACAACTCTAAAATGGTGTTCCCAGGCCGGCTGCTAGTTAGTATACCGGACCAAACGTATTGGTAACTCTTTAGGAGGCTTCCGGATCAGCTAGAGTATAATCTTGCTACTCTACTCTGCCAGATAATGACTGGAGGGAGTCCGAGTAGTGTGTATGCGGGTAGCATTGTTGAGGCCATGTTATGTCAAGGATCTGGGTATATTCTTACCATGTGTACGCCCTATCCAAAAATTTCCATACTTCATACAGAATGTCCCATCCACTTTTTCTTACTATTGAATACACCGTGAATTGTAAAACTAATAGAGCAATTTTATCTGCAAAACGATCTAAACCTCCCAAGCACTTCCTAATTCATTTCACAAATATACGTGGTCTCGATTCTAATCTCAACAATGTCCATTTCCACTTGCAGTCTGCCAGACCCCATGTACTTTTTCTGACAGAATCTCAGTTATTGGTTGATTCAACTACTGCTCAGCTCAGATGCCCAAATTATTCGCTGTATGATTCCTTTCACTTCAAAGGTGGTACTTGTGCATATGTCCGTTCCGATATTCCCTGTCAGAGAATTGGTAATTTGGAATCTCCTCTCTTCGATCTTCTCTGGCTTAAAATTTCTCTACCTCATCGTGTCAAATTCATCTGTTGTCTCTACCGTTCTCCCAACTCCACTAATCACTTGGAGCTTTTTGACCTCCTCTCTTTGCAACATTGACTTTCTCCAGTCCAAGTTTCCTAACAGTGAGGTAATTTTCCTTGGTGATTTTAATGTTCACAACTCCAGCTGGCTTCTGTTTTCTAGTCACACCGACCCAGCTGGTCGAGATGCTGAGGCTTTTGCAATTTCTAATGACCTTGCACAGATTGTTCATTTACCTACGAGAATACCGGACAATCATAACCATACAGCCAACATGCTTGATCTTATTATTTGGTATTACAAGAATGCAAAATGGGATGACCTGCGAGATTTCTTTTCTTCTTTTCCTTGGTCGGATTACTGTTTCAAAACTTCTGATGCCAATGTTTGCTGAGATCGTGTCAGTGAAATTATTCTTGCAGGAATGGAATCCTTTATTCCACACTCCACTTTAAAATCTCGTCCTTTATCTAAACCTTGGTTTTCCAATAAATGTGCTAAGGCTCTTCAAGAGAAGAATGTTGCATATCATAATTGGCTTGTTTGCAGTTCTTCAGTTTCATTTTCTGCCTACACCAAAGCTCGCAACAATTGTAATGCGGTCCAAACTAGATTTCGAACAGGCTAAGAGTAGAAAACTCGCTACTTGCCCCAATAGTAACCGAGCATTCTGGTCTCTTGCCAAAGCTATTGGCCGCAACTTTTGCCCATCTCTGCTCCACACATCTGTCAAAACCAGATGGCTCTGTTGTCACTGCAGCCAAGGATAAAGCTGACCTGCTGGCATCCCATTTTTTTTCCAACTCATGTATTAATGATATTGGTAAAACATCTCCCACCATTCCTAGCATGCTCCATTCAATGCCTCCTGTGGTCTTCCGTCAAAAGGATGTCAGAAGGATTTTGACGAATCTCGATGCTAAGAAAGCTCCAGGTCCTGATGGTATTTCTCCACTTGTTCTCAAAGCCTGTGTTCTGAACTTACTCCTGTTCTTTGCCGTCTTTTTTCACTTTCTTATTCCAAAGATGTTTTTCCTTCTGCTTGGAAATTTGCTCATATCCAACCAGTACTTAATAGGGTGACAAATCCCTCCCATCCAGTTATCGTCCCATTGCAATTACTTCTACTCTTTCTATAGTAATGGAGAAATCAATTAACCGCCAACTCTTAAACTACCTAGAAACCTTCCGTATAATGAACGATCGCCAGTATGGATTCCGTCAGTGTCGATCCACTGGTGATATTCTGGCTTATGTTACCCAGTTATGGACAAATTCAATGGAAAAAAACGTTTGGTGAAACACAAGCAGTTGCTCTTGACATCTGAAAGGCTTTCGATCGTGTTTGGCATAAAGGTCTTCTAAACAAGCTTCCATCTTATAGTTTGCCAACTGTTTTTTGCAAATGGTTATCCAGTTTTCTCTCCGATCGCTCACTGAGGGTGATGGTAGATATCTCTCTGTCTTCTAACTTCTCCACTAATGCTGGTGTCCCCCAAGGTTCAGTTCTTTCCCCCCACTCTTTTCTTCTTGTATATTAATGACCTTCTTCCATTGACTGGAAATCCTATCCATAGTTTTGCCGATGATAGTGCATTGCATTCCACTTTCCATTTTCAAAAACCTTTCCCTGCTCAGTCAGCTTCAATTTACCAATTCCTTAAATTCCAATCTCTAGGTAATTCTCCAGTGGGGCAAAGACAACTTAGGTGATTTCAATCCTTCTAAAACTCAGTCTTGTCTTATATCTCGCAAAAAGGATTCTTCTGCTACTATGCTTGTCTTTGGTGACATTCCGAGTTATAGGCAAAATGATATATCTGTTTTGTGGATTACAATGACTTCTAATCTCTCTTGGCACAAGCACATTCCAAATATTGCTTCCTCTGCATCTAAAAAACTTAGTTTTCTCTTTCGCTGTCGGCGTTACTTTTCTTCCAAACCGCTGTTCACTCTGTACAAATCGCAAATCTGCCCCACCATGGAATATTGTTCCCACATTTGGGCAGTGCCCCCAAAACCTCTCTCAGGCTTCTAGATTCCATTCAGAAGAGGCCAGTTAGGTGAATTAATGACTCCTCTCTAACAGAGTCTGTCCACCCTCTGTCTCATAGACGCACTGTTTCTGCTGCATGCCTTTTTCACAGATATTTCCATGGGCACTGTTCTTCTGAATTGGCTTCTATAATTCCTGCTGTCTCTTTCAAAACAGTCCGAACACGTGCCGCCACCAGCCAACGTCTATTTACAGTCCAACTTCAAATTCACAGAACCAACTTTTTCATCTTCCTCGTTTATTCATTCACCTGCCGTCTTCTGGAACAACCTTCCTTCATACGTATTTCCCTAAAATTACAGTCTACCGAAGTTCAAGTCTAAAGTCGACAAATATCTTCTTTCGTCTTCTCAACCTCCAACCCAAGCACGGTACTAAGTACTGTAGTTTCGAATACCTCTCGTGTTTGGGGTTTTCTAAAAAAAATAATAAAATAAAATAAGGAGCGGTTCTAAGGCTGACTTGAGGATGTTCGTGATAACCCAAGAAAGGGGAGTCAGTCCACCTCTGTAAATGAGGGCAGAGTTGCAAAAGTTTTGTAAATTATGGTGGGAAGAGATCATCGTTTTAGACCTCAGAATGATGGCTCTGCCCTCATGGGTAGCACAGTTGGTAGAATCAGCATCCTTCGCCCACACCGGGTGGAAAAGACTTGAGTTCAAGTCCCGTTGATGACGTGAGGAATTTTTATGGGCATTTTTCTCAGCTTGGCTGAGTTAGTTGGTCTCAGGCGAGTGTAGCATGGTTTTTCCTCCCCGGAACTCGGGTTTTTCGTCCGGAAAATAGAAAATATACCACAGAAGATTTACAATTTACAGACAGTGTATACTGAGCAATAATAGCTTTAGTGTCTGATGCGCCTAAAAGTCTACTGAAACAACAATGGTGGTTGACGAGTTAGATATGAATAAGGAGACGATTCGTAAAATTCTGCATTTAGGAAAAACGAAGATTGTGCTTAAAGAATGAGCAGAAGCAACAAAGAATGTCATCATGCGAAGAATTCATCCAGATTTGTCAAGACTTCTAATTTCCTCGACTGTATTTTTATTGCAGATTAGAATTGGGTGTTTCAGTATGACCAGTAGATGAAATATCAGAGCATACAGTGACCTTCCAAATCATCACCAGGGCCCAAAAAAAATTTCGTTTACGAAGTTCAGGATCAAGATAATGCTGATAATGTTATTTGACTTACAGGGTCTGAATCACAAGGAATTTGTACCTGGTTGGGAGATAATCAATGCCGTGTGCTACGTACAAGTACTTCAAAGACTATTGAAGTACATTTCCCAGGTGAGGCTGCAATTCTGAGAGAAAGGCAGCTGGTTCGTGTTGCACGGCAACGCTGCTGCCAATTCTGCACTTGTAGTGAAGACATTTCTGTCGAAATATGGTATTTTGATTTTTGTACAGATCAACCATCCCTACATACTCTTTCGATCTAGCACCAGCAGACATCTTCCTCTTTCTCAAGGGGAAAGCTGCCCTCAAAGGAAAGAGATTTTAGAATGTTGAAGACATGAAAAAAAACGTAACCGCCGAACTGAACATCTCTTTGGATGCCTTCGCTGACTCTTTTCAGAAACTTTTAGAACAGTGTAATAAGTGCATTCAGCGATTACTTTGAATCAAAATTCAACCATTTTTAGCTCCTTCACTTTGTTCTGTTTATTGCACCAGCCCGATAACTTTATGCTATACCTCGTATACTGTTCATCTAAGTCTCTAAATATTCAGTATTAAGTAATTAAATACAGGCTGACCTCAATTAACGCGATTAATTCGTCCAGCGACCGCATCGCGCAAAACGGAAACGCATTAATCGAATATGATAATCAATAGGAAAAATTATAATTGGTCCTTGATCTTCAGGAATGCCCATTAAGAATTTTAAAAATACCCTTTAAATAACTTTTTAACTGTATACCATGTAAAAGATAATGAAAATAATTATGGAATTAAATGTTTATTGCATAAAACAGCGGTTCCCAAACTATGCGCCGCGGAATATTTTAAACACAACGATACTCGACATCGGTCGGACACCGCGCTAACTACTAGCTCGAGGTAGTTCACAGTTTCAACATTTCTTATTAAATTGTTTGGACCTAACTACTTAATAAACAGAACTGTTAGGAACTTTTGGTCTAGGTGCGCCGTGAAAACATTACTGAGACACTAAGGGCACCGTGAACCAAGAAAGTTTGGGAACCTCTGACATAAAATACACAGTGAAGAAACAATTTGTTACGGAAATATTTGAACAGAGTAAAAAATAAATTTTCTGTTTATACTCCGGGACGACCAAACGGTCAGAGGAGTTCACAAGATAGACAGAATACAAGAAACAGCACCGTACTTTCTCTTTTCATCAGTCAATTTCCGATAGCCGACAACAACTTTCTCTGGGCCCTGGAGAAATAAATATCGCAGAGAACCTCAAACCTTTTGTTTGAGGTTTTCTGCGAAACGAAAGATTTCATCTAGTTCTTTTACTGTTATCTCCTTCGCGGTAACATTTCCATCTGGCTCATTTAAAAATTAGAATTTTTAAATGAGTCTGCATTGACTTTATTAGCGGAAGACAAACAAGTAACACGTCTTCTTCCGATGGTTGATCGAACACACTGAGGCGGGTAACAGGCAAACGTTTGTTTATTGCTCGTCCGACGCGCCGTAAGCTTAAAGCGCGATTAAAATCTTTTTCAACTATCACATTTAAAAAAAAAAAAAAATTGCGTTAACTGGAAATATGCATAGTGTAATGCGAAAAGTGGTATAATTTTTTCAAATAGCGGTAACTGAAAAACGCGTTAATCGAACTCGCGTTATGCGAGGCTTGGCTGTATACGAATCTATAGTGTCGTATATTTGTATTTATTATTTTTTTATCCGGAACTTATTGCTCTGTAATGAGTAAAACACTAATTCCTTTCGTTTTTACAATTTTTAAATATTTGTATTCAAAGAGACGTTTAAGTTATTGGCGTTTAAATTTTTACTGTGTTCATTTTCGAATATGAGAACAATCGTGCATATAAAATACAAAAGAATGATTAAAATTAAAAAACCTAATTGCAGCTTCTAATGTTTGTAAATTTGAACGCTGAAATTTTGCACTTACTCATTGACTCTGGCGTCAGATTCTCGTGAGGCAGAAAGAGGGGGCACGGCA
The DNA here is from genome assembly GCF_048544385.1 of Mastigoproctus giganteus. Lineage (NCBI taxonomy): Eukaryota > Metazoa > Arthropoda > Arachnida > Uropygi > Thelyphonidae > Mastigoproctus > Mastigoproctus giganteus. The sequence goes on along the minus strand of NC_143581.1, from coordinate 152,452,364 downwards.
TCGTGACGTCGAAAATCGCGAGATATCCTTGGTGCGACGTCATAGAAACCCGCATGGCTCTTAGTAATGACGCGACTCGTTGTTTATCGAGTAGACCTTGGATGTGTTATTCTCTCCAGAGTCTAGACCACCTTTGTAAGCCTTCCTGATAGGTTAAAGGGAATCAGCTGATGTTTATCACAGTTACATTTTACATTTAGACTTCTTATGAAGGCTGCTTAATTTCTTGATATGTTAAGACATTTATTAAAATAAAAATGGTCCCAATTTCTCCTTTTTTGTTATTTATGATTTGTTATTAAATGTTCTTATTTATTGTTTTTCTTCTGTTATTGGCACATGAATGAAATATGAGCATTTCTGTGTGCAGCATTCTCAAATCACGTGATTTCAACGAACCCATCAAAGTATCTTTTCATAACAGAAAAAGCATTTCTTTTTTCCTGAAACTCGATTTGAATCCTGGCCTTTCAATAAGAATGTTGCAAGATTTCTCCCTGCTTTTTTACGATTTCGCTCTTTACGACCCCCCCCCCCCCCAACACATGCGCATTTCAAAAGCATCGCTGCATTTCCAGCAACTGTACGTTACCTTTAACCTTTTCTACTGAAGGCGCTAGGATAAATAGCTTTGGCAGGAGCGAAGTGACTGCAGTTCTAGATTCCTTCTGTTGCGGTAATAATTACCCTTTCCCTCCGTTCGTTGTTGTTGTTGTTTTTGGTTTTTAGGAGCATTAGCAACTAAGGCCATATTGCTCCGGGATATGCGGTGGTCATTCCCTGACCTTTCCGCATCCTCCATATTTGGTGGTGACTGGCTCGAACCCCGGTCTAATCAAGAAGCGTGTGCTATGCACTGCTGCTCCTTCCCACCTGGCTACGGAGGCGCCTCCTCCGTTCGTTTTTTCGGTAATCTGGTCGTATAAGTTTTAAAGTACTTCTATGTCTTACATGACACATCGTTTTATCTGTTTAAAAAATGCTCAAGTAAAGTCAAATTAAATCCTCACGCATTCTACATTGGACATGAATATCATGGTTGAAGTACAGGGTTGTTAAAATTAAAGTATCCCTATGTAGAGAGTTCTGGAGCGAGTTCTAAGGCTTATACTGAAGAGAAATTTGGACGATAGGTACAATAAAGAATGCGCTCGCCATTTATTGAGAAAAAAAAATTAGTTACAAAAGTTTTCACTGTATGGCGCGTAACTATCTTAGTTGTGATTATGCAAATAACATACGTAAGTTAATGCCATAGCGCCACTACTCAGCTTTACTGCACTGTATAAAAGCAAAGCAGTCTCTTCAAAATCATACAGTAGATGTTTGACTGCACTATAGCAGCAATGCCAACAACGTTGAGGCGCCTCCGTAGCCAGTTGGGCAGGAGCAGCAGTGCGTAGCACACGCTTCTTGATTAGACCGGGGTTCGAGCCCGTGACCACCAAATACGGAGGATGCGGAAAGGTCAGGGAATGATCACCGCATATCCCTGGAGCAATATGGCCTTAGTTGCTAATGCTCCTAAAAACCAAATAACAAAGCTAACAACGTTGGAGGAAAAGGCGCTATTAGTGAAGCAGAACAGCAACAATGAGTTGCGGTTATCAGAATTCCGGCGTCAGAAGCGCATAAGGCGTGGACCTATGACTGTTTGTGCTGTCCGCAAAATGATTGCGGAATTTGAAGCGATAGGACATCTTGGTGTTCAACTAGGTAGAGATCGAAAACGAGTGGACTCCTCGTGTTGAAGATGTGGCTATGGCTGTCGTGGATTTATCAAGTCAATCTCCATGTGGTAGTGCAAGTGTGCCAGCTGTTTCTCGTTAAGTTTGTATGCCGTATTCCACTGTAAGGCTGGTAATGCATCAGGTGTTGCGGTACTATCCTTACAAGATGCACATGCTACAGCAGCTAAAGCATGATGATGCAGATATTCGTTTCACAAACGCACTTCAGTTTCTGGCCCGAATGACAGTGAATATCACTTGGCCATGGAACATCCTTTGGAGTGATGAGGCCCACTTCTGCTTAAATGGACAAGTGAATATGCACAACTGTCGCATTTCGGCAACAGAAAACTTGATACCAGTCAGCGATTCTTCAACTTTTATCAACGTTGAACGTATTCTGTGAGTTAAAAATGACGTATTCGAGACGAATCTAAAGAACTAATTGCCATCATTCTGAAGTTCTTGCTAATCGAGAGGAACCCGTTTAATTAATATACTTGGAGCGACCTAATGTTCTTCAGCAACTCCGTTTAAAACCACTGATCTAGACCTGGGTGGGCAAGACGTCGATCGTGGTTTTCCTAGTGTAACATGGCATCAAGTTATAGAAATGGCCGAAACAGTAAAAACAGGGTTATCTAATTAAAAAGCAAAAATAAAAATTATTAAAGCGAATAAAGAATTTAATTAATCAGTATTGTTTTAAAATGTAAAAACTGTCTTCCCTGTTCTATGAACTGGGAAGACAGTTTTGCAACTCTACGAAGAATATGTTCGTCAGAAAAATGCTGTTCTCATATTTTGCATAAGTGGTTTGAATAAGCTTTGTTATCAAGAAAACCCCATTTTGCTAACCATGCTAATTAAATCCTGTAGTGCCCCTCAAATACTACTTTCACAATGAAACTGACTTCTGTCATTTGCACAATGACACTTCTGTCAAATACTACTTTCACAATGAAAGTGACTTCTGTCATTTGCACAATTAACGAATTGTGCATCGGCACGACACGTTTCGAATTATACCCAGTAAATCTGCCCGCAGCAGTTCTTAGAAGTGACAGCGTGGCGTACGCCAAATTTAAGTAAAAATTAATAAATGAACTATCGACTTACCATAAAAACCGAAGAAGACTTTTATCAGTATTCGAAATTCTTATTAACGTCATTCCGCTTAATAAGTTTACCTTTTATTATTATTTTTTATTTATTTATTATTTATTTTTTTAATGTTTTAATTTTTATTTTTTTACAATTTTTTTAATTGTAAAATCCTCACAATGTCCCGCATTGGAATACTAAGGATCTGGTCACTTTAATTGTGGGGAAAGTGCAAGCCTGCTTAGCCGTCTTTGAAATTTCATACATCGTGCGTATATGTTGCAAGTGACTGACCAGCAAACTAATATTTCTTGTCATTTATTCTATTACGTAAGAGTAGCTCTCAGATAGACGTTAAAATCTGCTGGCCTCTGCATTCGTATATATTGACATAACAGAAGTGATGACATGAGTGAAAAGTAGGAATATATTGGTTTGGCAAATTACATTATACTTATTTTATTTATTTATATTTATTTGGGTAGCAAGGGAGAGATGGAAACCTACAATGGCTCTGATAAGTGAATGTATGGCTTCTCTTTCATTGTCATTTGTTTTGTCCTTTCATTCAAAAGAAAAAAAGAAAAATTTAAAAAAAAAGGGGGGGGGGATAATCTTGTTGGACGATAATTCTATCATGCGATTTTTGCACTTTACAGGAAATGGCACATTGAATGAATAGTAATAAAGAATAAAGCTTTGGCTGTTCGGAAACATTTAGTTGGAAAGAAAAAAAAAAAAAAAAAAAATGGAACGCCGAGATGGAAAACGAGAGAAGGCCTCCCGTTTCTTAAGGGTTAAATGAGCCACAGATTTTTTTTTTTTTTCTCTTACTTGAAAGTTTATTATTAAGCATTAGTATTGTCAAAATGATAGGTAGGTCTTGCGGGTAATAAAAAGTTTAAAAGAATAAAAATAGAATGCAGTTTTTTTACTCAAGGAACTTTGGCTATGATAGGTAGGTCAGTGTATTATCTGTAAGTTACTTGTGTTCTATGGCCGGTTTGCCTGTTTTGTTGGATGAAAAACTCGCTTTTCGGGAGTGGGGGCGTGCAACTCTGTACTGTCCTCCCCCGAAACACAACCCGCTGCCCCCCACGGTTATGGATTTTTAAAAATATCTCACGATATTTAAAAATCCCGTATTTGACGGGATTGGAATCCAAGCATTTTCCATATTGTGGGGGGTGGAATAGAAAGAATGATATATTTGCATATTTATTATTATTTTGTTTTTTATTTATTGTTCCCTTATATGGTTATTGTCCACCTTAGTTTAATTTCCCCACTTACACATCTGACTTTACTTTACAGGAGAATTCCAAATTCGAGGGAACTTCTTAATTAGTAGTAGTAGTAGTAGTGGCACTTGATGCAAGAAAGCAAGTGTAGGAGCTTATGCAGCATCAGCCAAAAAAAAAAAAAAAAAAATCACACCATACCCTCCAAATGCCTGTCCAGTTCCTCCTTAAATTTATTTAACCTATCAACTTCCACAACGACAGATGGAAGTTTGTTCCAGCAATTAACCACCCGCTGGCTAAAGGCAAATTTCCGCACATCTATTCTACCTCTATCCTTTCTTAATTTGAACTTATGTCCCCGTAGGTTCGTATTCTGAACAAGTGGGAGGATCCCATCAGAATTCAGCGTGCTCAACCCATTCAAGGCCTTATAGACCTCAATAAGATCACCGCGCAGGTGCCTAGTCTCCAGCCACTGCAATTTGCAGAACTTAAGCCTCTCTTGGTAAGAGGATCCCTTCATTCCCCTCACCAATCGTGTTGCTCTTCTCTGTACACGCTCAAGCAAATCTACATCCTTCCTAAAATGAGGCCTCCAGACCTGTACGCAGTACTCAAGGCGTGGCCTGACCATTGCCTTATACAGAGGGACAATCACCTCCTTTTCCCTGCTAGCAAAATTCCTATATATCATTGACAAAACCCCATGACCTGCCCTAGCAGCCTGTCTACATTGCTCAGAAAACTTCATATCTGACTGCACAATTACTCCCAGGTCTTTTTCATTTTCTACCACCTTAAGTGTAGTACCACACAGTTGGTACGTTTCTCTGGGGTTACTTCTACCCATATGCAGTACTTTGCATTTGTCAAGGTTAAACTTCAGTTGCCACTTCTTAGCCCATCTGCCCAAATTATCTAGATCCTGTTGCAGTAGCACACTGCCATTACTGTCATTAACAACCCTGCCAACCTTCGTGTCATCTGCAAACTTCGACATTAAGCCTGATATACCTTCATCAATATCATTGATAAATATACAAAACAACAGTGTAATTATTTATAATTCCCCTCGGACAGGCTGATTGTTCAAGAATGACAAACAACACACACATTAATATATAACATAACATTTTATTTACACTTAGATACACAATATAAAAATTATCAACTCTCAAGCACATTATTATTTCTCAAATTTGCCTATGTATTATCAGTTATATATGACAATTAAATACAGTGGTTTTACTCTAAACAAGGTTATCCACTTCAATACAACTCAATCAATATCATTACATAAACTTATTTTAGTTTCTTCTTTCTCCACACATGAACAATAATTACTTAAGAGGTTTAGTTCACACTCTTTCTTTTATGTAAATCTTATTCTTACCTTATAAATTGATTTAGGAATTTCACTCTTAATTTCTAATTTAATTAGTGCCCCATTTTGTCTTTGGGAATATAACTTCACAACTTTCTTTAATCAAGACAGATAGTACATTTGACATCAATTTCTGGACTAATGCTGGTCCCAAGGGTTAGCCACATTCATAAGGCTATTTCTTTCTCTGTATTTCTCTACCCTTCCCTTCCAAAATATATCATACCTATATGTTAGACAATAACTAATAACAAATATCAAATTTCTCTCCTTTTCCTTTCTACATATGTCTAATTATACATTAATCAAAACCCCTATCTGATTTATCTCTATATTTATGCATATACAGTATTTATATCTTTGTATATCCTTCCCTTAACATCTTTCTAAACATAATATTAATCTGATATTAGAGTTCCAACAGTCCTTTATTTGTGAGGGAGAATACTATATAACTAGTCACTTAGACTTAATTTTACGAATCGGATTTCTCCGTTTTGGGGCCTTCAGCTCCTTGTCTGGGAATGGCATCATAGTTTACCAACTGCATTCATCTCAGAACTTCAAGTTTCTCCATGGCTGTAGTCTACGTCTAGATAGGGCATCATTGTGTCTTTTAGGAATTCATGGGCTCGTCTTCGATACTGCTACTTAACCTTCGGTTCAGCTATTCTGGCGGACTAGGAATTACACCTTTATCTTCTCAGCTCACTTATCTGCGCCTTGCCTTTATCACTGCCTTCAGATGATCGACTAGGGTTATTTTTCTCCTTACACTACTTATTTTCACGCTGGCAACTTTCACTACCTTCCTATAACGGACAGGTTATTTCTCCATACACTTCAGTCATTTGCATACGGGCTACTACCCTTGCCTTTAGACGACGGACAGGCTTATTCTCCTTACACTTCATTCATCTGCATACCGGCCACTACCCTTGCCTTCCGACGACGGACTGACTTATTTGCATACGGGCCACTACCCTTGCCTTTAGACGACGGACAGGCTTATTCTCCTTACACTTCATTCATCTGCATACGGGCCCATATCCTTGCCTTCCGACGACGGACTAGGCTATTTCTCTCTACTATATTTCTTCCATGACCAACTACTCGACTGTTCTCTTTTATTATGAAACTCATCTAACCCTTCTTAACCCACTGACTGTACTTAAACTTATCTAACCCTTCACTACTCCATCTTAACTTTGTCAGATCTTTCCCAGCTGGCTGACAGGACAGGATAGGACAGGACTTATCTAACCCTACACAACTTATTACTCATTTTCCCCACTAACACTGTCAAAAACTCACGTCTGTCTTTCCTAACTCATCTCCACAAACTGCCAACAAAAGCCCAACTCTGTGTTTTTTTAATCCATTTTCACAAACACCAACGAAATCTGAACTGTGTGTCTGTTCTGTCTCTCCCCGTTCACTCACTTTTGTCATCTCAATTACGTACCGCCTCCTTATGTCGGACCGGCCTTTTTTCTCAGATTTACCCAATCTTCTCATTTTGTCAAATTTTCATCATTTCGTATTCGTCCTTTAAAATTTCTCAAGCTGTATATTCAGAGCTCATTTTAATAAATTTCCAAAATTTTCCCAGGCAATCCGCTGCTTTGAAGTACGCCGTCACCTTTGCCACCCCTGGTTAAACGTAGCAGATTTATTTTACATTGCTCTAACAACCTTGCCATCGCCGACAGTCAGATGCAAATAGATTGCTAGCCGGAGTAATTTTACCCGTATTTACTACCTGGCCGACAAAGGGATGCCCCACAATGTTCAGACTACAGCCCTTTATTCTTAGAGCCATAGTTATTCGCACCTGCTCGCCAGCAGTTGTCACCATTCCTGTTGTTATTGTTTGTTCTATGCCATGGTGGGAACTGAAATGTATCCCTTATTGCTAATAGCTTACCGCTCTCTTCTCTAATTCAACCTTGTCTAATTTTTAATCCTTGTGAGTGACCTAGAATAATATTTGTGACTGAAAATGTTTACTGTCCTGTTTTGCTATTTTCTAAGCTTTATTTTAAATAAATCTCACTCATTTCTAAAATATTAACATGTAAGATTTTTCATCTTACAATATGCTATGGATACAGTAAGTTATATTTTTAATAAATTAAAATAAACTACTTACATTAATCGAAACTATTCTAAACTAGATGTGGATATATATGCATACACGTTTACTTTTTCAAGATTTGAAACAAATTATCTTCAGTGTAAATAAGTTATTAATATCGGTACATCCCGTAATAGGAAACTGCGTATTGATATTAGGGCCTGGACACGTGCTCCTTTGACGTCATTTTGTTAAATTCAGGGAACATTACGTTCAAAAAGAAAAAATATTGTTATTTTACAACATAGTTACATATTTAGGATAATATGTATCAGCATTGGTCAAAGAGTATCGGGATTATGCCGGTTGTTCAATGTTGAGACAAGAATAACGTTGGAAAAAGAATAACGTTGTTCACAGTGTAAAGTAAAGTGTGTTGATGTCTATCGGCACCAGGGGTTTCCTCCATCTCCGCGTTGCTTTTATTGTAGGTGTACCAGTTCACTGAGAAGGCCAGAGATTTAAAAGAGTGTGGATTTTGTATATGTGTAGTGTTGTGTATCGTTGTTCATCTGCCCGTTTAGTCGCTGGATCCCTACTGAGGCCTCGCGGAGGCAGACCAGGTACACAGTAGTTTGAAATTTTACTCTGGCAGGCCCTGCCACCTAGTTTCCTGAAATTTCAGTGACTAGGGCGAAAAAAAAAAAAAAAAAAACTCGGTAAGGGCGAGCGCTAGAATTAGAAAAACCAATTGAGGTTTATGCGGTTTAATTTGGACAAAATTAAGTTTTTGCAGTTTGTGTGAGGTTATACGCTGGCGTATTAGGCAGAGTATGGGGGAGACTGAAGGCTGTGGGAAAAGGCAGAAGTATGGGGACAATAGAGAAGGTGATCCCAGGATGTTCAGTGAGGCAGGCCCGTGCCCCACCAGGAGAAGAATAAGGGTTGGAAGGAGAGGAGACAAGACTGACTCCTCCTCCCCGCCAGGGGAAATGGAGTAAAGGTGCCAGGCAAGGGAGCCCGGTACAGATCGCCATCAGGCATTGGCAGTAGAGAGCACGTGAAGAGTCCAAGCAATCTGAACCGGATCTTCGTTGGTGATAATGTTCAATGTAGGAGTCAAATCCAGTCGTAAGGTCATACATGAGGCAAGTCTCGTCCTATGGTTCGTCATGTAACCTGTTCAGATCGCCCAGTGTGCATGTTATGAGGATGCTGGTGATATCATTTTCTTAGTTCGTGCATTGGCCATTTGGTTTAGCCATCCAGCTAGTGGTCCAGTGCGAATAATTTGTATCCAGTTCATGTCATGTCCTGTGTCACTTTGTGTGGTTCAGACGTAGGTCTTCCCTCATAAACAAGACTAGATGATGGTCATGTTCGTGGTTGTAGGTTATTTTAATACAGTTTTCTTGTGTATTCCAGTTTTCTCCAGTCCTAGTTTCATGATTCATCAGTTTCCGGGTGCTGTGCATAGTGCTTTGCTAGAAGTGCTCTCCTTCTTGTGAAGAGTTTCTGTGCAAAGATGGTGAAGGCCCCGTTGCCTTTGCGCGGCCACAGAGGCAACGGGGATCCTCAGTGATTCGGAAGCTAGACAGTTTAATGGCCCGTGCCCGGTGAACAGAAAGGTGACGTGGTGCCCCGGTTGGAACCAATTCGAGTGTTGTTCAGACAGTGCCGGATTAAGGTACGGGCTAACAGGGAAATCACCCGGGGCGCATTCTTACAGGGGCGCCATAAGCTGATTATAGTTCAGGGTCGCCGCCCTTACGCAGATTTCTAGGATATGCAAACGGACACCGAAATAATCTTTCCGCGCTGGTCGCGGGAATACCTTAGTCCTGCCCTGTATCAGACATGTCTCATCCCTACCTCCTCGCCGTAAGCTGTTTACTCGCTTGTGGCAGTCAGCCAATGTCGGAGTGTACTGAACAACATTAAATTTTGCTTTAAAATCGGAAAAACCACAAGTGAAGTATTTGATTTTACTAAATCATATGGAGACTCTGCAATGAGTCGAATACAAGTTTTCAACTGGCGCTCGTTTCAAAGAGGGTATGAAGTAGGGCTTACAATACCGGTCAAAATCTTAATACCGATATTTCGGTATTTTTAATTTATGAAACCGGGATACCGGTATTCCAAAAACAAACGTTTTTCTCAATAAATTTTGATGACAATTAGGTGCAATAAAGTAAGGAAAAACACAAGTACTGTAATTACTTGAATTCATGTTTTAAATAAACCTTTATTGCAATAATACATATTCTGAAAGAAATCATTAAAATACAGTTATTATAAAAACAAAAAAATACATATTGTTGCTGCAAAGTTTAGTTATGTTAAGCATCCACACTACCTGTCCGAATAAAATGAGCTCTTAAGAAACATAAGCAATCAATAAAATGATCGTTTAAAATGGATCTAATTTTGATACATACAGTATTTGATTAGCGGCAGAAAACGCCCTTTTGGATTCTATTCTGGTACTATTGTACTAAGATAATCGTAGACAATCTCAGTCCATATTTTCTAGGCTTTGAACTTTTTTAGAAAAAATAGTTAAAAGTATTTAATTTAATTTTCGACTCAAGTTCATCTTTTAAAATCTCACTGGAGTCGGGCAATTTCTTATTTTGGAAAGAATTTGTGGAACACTGATGTTCTGTTCCATGTTGGTCTTCCATGGTTGAATTAAGATCATCATTTGCTGAAGTAGAAAGACGTTTTATTAAGCGAAGTATAATTTTCACTATAGTATCTTTGCTGAGTCTGGGAGAGAGCGAAGAGTGGGGATAAGGAATAAAGAGAGCAAAGAATGCAGTTAAGGAATTCTTCATATATATAAATGCAAAGAACAGAAGGACAAATCAGATTGGACTCTTATGTAATGGACGTGGGACAGTACTGTATTAGATAACATAGCTGAAGTTGCAGATGAACTCAACAGTTACTTTGCATCGATATTTACATAAAAAAACCCTTTGTGTCAATGAGATATTATGGAAATGAAGTTGAAATAAATGTAATTAATGATGTTGAAATTTCAAATGATTATTTAATGAGAACTTTCGTGCCTCCAGGCGAGTAAGGCTCCTGTGGTTGATGGCATATACCCTATAATCTTAAAATAGGCTGCAAGTGAGTGCATTGAACCATTAAGGCTAGTTATGAGAGCATCACTGGACAGGAGAGATTCCGTTGGATTGGTGTAAATTGGAACATAAACGCTGTTCTGGGAGAGTAACGGGAAATTACTGACCGGCCAGTCTAACTTCAGTAGTAGGGAAAATCGCGGAGGCAGTGATCAAGTGTGGAATTCTGTAGGATACACAGCATGGTTTTGTAAAGGGAAAATCATGTTTAACAAATCTGGTTAGCTATTTTTACATGTCACTCGTGAGCTGGATTTAGGGAATAATTTCGACATTGTTTATTTGGATATCAGCAAAGCATTTAACTCGGTGATTTTTTTCAGAATATTTATTATTTCAATAAAAGTTTATTTAAAACATGAATGGTTATTTTATGAGTGGTTACTTTATAAGTTGGAGCAGGCTGGAATCATAGATAAAATTCTTAGATGGATAGCACGATGGCTTGAGGGCACCAGGCAGAGAGGGTTGTGATAAATGGTTATTCCTCAGATTGGGTTAATGTAAAAAGTGGTGTTCCCTAAGGGTCAGTATTGGGACCACTGTTGTTTTTGATTATCTTAAATGACATCTATGAAGGGATGGAGGGCGTGAGGTCTAAACTTGAAAATGATGTAAAGATCAGTAGAGTAGTTAATGATCGCCGCCAAGAAGGGCTTCTTCAGAATGACCTAGATAGACTTCCGGGATGGTCAGAAAAGTTACAGCTATGCTTTAATTCAGCAAAATGCAAGGTCTTACACCTGTGGAACAGCAGCCGCAAAATAACTTATACACTTGGTGGAGTGGAACTCAAGTCAGTAGTGGAGGAACGGGACTTGGGAGTTCGATACGATCAGACATGAAGTTGTACGAGAATTGTGGACAGGTTGCAATGTTGCATGGTGTCCTATCGATGATTTATCGAACATTTGCTAATAGAGATAAGGACGTCATAATCACATAAAGGTGATTTTATAACCTTTATGCGATTAAATTATAAACAATTATTTTTTTTAAATTAGTACCGAAAAACCGGTATTTTTTGTATCAATACCGGAAAAAAAATGACCGGGATCCCGGTATTGTAAGCTCTAGTATGGAGTCTGTCGAAAGTAATTCGTGATCTGGACATAACCGAACGTAACTTTTATTAACTAAATTATAGCTATTCGAAAATAACTGTGTTTAGCTGACGCATATGACATGCGTCACAGTCGATGTCACGTTTAGGTTACTAGCACTAGCGTAGCTATACTTTTTCGGGCCCGGAGGCAAAGAACATGTTAGGGCCCCTACTTAACCACCCGCTGGCTAAAGGCAAATTTCCGCACATCTATCCTATATCTGTCTTTTATTAATTTGAATTTATGCCCCCTTAGGTTCGTAATTTGAACAAGTGGAAGGATCCCATCAGAATTCAGCGTGCTCAACCCATTCAAGGCCTTATACACCTCAATCAGATCACCGCGCAGTTGCCTAGTCTCCAGCCATTGCAATTTGCAGAACTTAAGCCTCTCTTGGTAAGAGGATCCCTTCATTACCCTCACCAGTCTTGCTGCCCTTCTCTGTACACGCTCAAGAAAATCTACATCCTTCCTAAAATGAGGCCTCCAGACCTGTACGCAGTACTCAAGGCGTGGCCTGACCATTGCCTTATACAGAGGGACAATTACCTCCTTTTCCCTGCTAGCAAAATTCCTATATATCATTTACAAAACCCCATCACCTGCCCTGGCAGCCTGTCTGCATTGCTCAGAAAACTTCATATCTGACTGCACAATTACTCCCAGGTCTTTTTCATTTTCTACCACCTTAAGTGTAGTACCACACAGTTGGTACGTTTCTCTGGGGTTACTTCTACCCATATGTAGTACTTTGCATTTGTCTCGCTTTACGAGTTTACGAGTTTTTTCCCCAAGTATCAAGTATCAACAAAATCGAAAATATGAACATTAATTGCAAAAAATAAATGTTAAACATTCATAAATACCGCATCCAAACCACGTTCGTAGCTATGCAATACAGTGTAACCCGCTTTACGATATTAATCAGTTCCAGAGATACCGTCGTATCGTAAAATGTAATGTGAACCCAATAACACATTGTTTTTTTTTTTTGGTAATTCGTTTCAAGATCTCAGAAGTTGAAATTTTCGATGTATAACTAAGCTATTTATTTCTCTAAAATGTCATTTTTAAGGTCACGAGCATGACCTTAAGGCCATATAAAAAGGGCGTGAGCGTGGTTTGTAAATTGTATTAGTTACCAATTCAAATCATTAAAATGCACTACATGTTCATCGTTATCATATGTTCCGTTATAAGAATCAATTTTAAACGCCTTTGTGATATTTTTCTAAAGCACATTTCTGGAGGTCACGACCATAAAACAATAAAAGCAATTTTCACTTTCCAGTTAATTAGGCTTTTCTGTTACTGCAAGCAATTATAAACTGGTAGTAAACTGATCTTATTGCATTTGCGATAATACTGATAGCTGGAATTGTGTGGGATTTTACATTATTATGGCGAAATGCGTTTCCCCTTTACTGAAATCTTCAATCGTATAAAAAAAATAAACAAAATTTCAGAATCTTCTCTTCATTCATATATATATTTTTTAAAGCTTGATAAACTTGTTACTCCACGCGAATCATGTTAGTTGCAATTTGTGTGTGCCGTTAAAAATGCTTATGCATGTAATCGTGAAATTTATAATTAATTAAAAGAAATTTATCTTGGAAACAAACGCCTCTTGAAACATTTCTGAAGACGACGACTCCTTGTGCAACAAACCAATGAGTGCCGAGCCAATAATGAGTGATCAGCGAGTGTGAATTTAGTCGATGATGATGATGAAGAATAAACATTCTTTAACATTTGTAAGTCGTAAATAATTTCTCTATTACTGTATTATAATTTGCTTGATTTTACAGGCTACGTTCATTCCTTTCGATAAATCAATCATTGTTTAAACATAAACTAATTAGCTAACTAATTTCATTGTTGAGAACGTAACCCCTATTTTTAACCTTATGTCTATGGTAAATAAATTCCCGCTGTATGAGTTTTCGCTTTACGAGCGCGCGCTAAGAACGAATTAACTCGTAAAGTCGAGAACTGCCTATATATATGCTGAACTTGTAAATTTGTGCAGTGAGCGTCTCAGTTCTCGGCAGTTTTCCGTGGTCATAAGAAATTTTGCGTAGTTTATTATTTCAAGATTTTCAACCTGCTCTTTTAGGGAAATAAATGAATTGACGATCATTGTAACATAGAAAAACTCACGTTTGAATATTTTTTCCTGTCTTTGCTGTATTGATTCGTCTTATTTTTTTTCTTTTTCTTTTTCTTTTGCCTACACTTTTCGTGCAAATTCCTAAAAGGAAGTTGGCATCGAGAAATTCTGCAATCTCTTTTGCAATATTAACTGGAGCTTCAAACCCACTATTTCTATTGTCGGAAATTGCATGATCTTACTCACAATATTTACTTGAAATAAAATGTCTTACCATAAAAGTGGTAAAATTATAAATTTGAAGCTCATAACTGATTTGCTAGGAACTCATGTCCTTCATGTATAATTTAGAAACCCCCACCCAAGAATCGGCTCAAATGCCTTCTCTTGTTTGATAACGTACAGTTTTTACACTGTCAGCGCAACTTTCCCATCGAAATGTTTTTGTTATGATGTATACGTGGGAAACGTAGACATCATAGCCGACCCGACAGAGACCAAAAGAAAGGAATAAAATTCAAACATAAATAAAAATAAGTGTATAAATATAAAATAGTGCCATTTAAATCTTGTTAAAGGAAAAATGATTGAAAGTTTGAAAGTTAATTTCAAGTTATCTCTTTTACATTGCCGGCATTCTCAATTTTTTCCATGGTAATTACAATTGACAGGTCAGCACCCCTACCCAATACACTGAAAATAAATATTTATTTATTTTCAGTGTATTGGGTAGGGGTGCTGACCTGTCAATTGTAATCACCACACAGAGTGAGAAAGAGAATCTGATCTAACAGGCAGAAATTTGAGTAGGGGTTGCCGTTATTGAAAAAACCACTGTTCTATCTTATACGTTATAATATGTGGGCTTTCTGGTTTGTTTGTTATTTGGTTTTTAGGAGCATTAGCAACTAAGGCCATATTGCTTCGGGGATATGCGGTGGTCATTCCCTGACCTTTCCACATCCTCCATATTTGGTGGGCACGGGCTCGAACCCCGGTCTAATCAAGAAGCGCGTGCTATGCACTGCTGCTCCTGGCTATGGAGGCGCCTGGGGCTTTCTGGTGTATGAGCAAATGTAATAATTATGACTGGCATCGTGTTGTTGGAATTACGTGAATAGGGCGTCCCATATTCCAGCAAACTGGTGAGCCGACAAATTTTCTTCGAAGTGTAAATATTACAATCACAATACAAAAACTGTGGTGACACTACGCCGTTCAAGGTCTCTAACTAGTCCCCTGTTCCATAACGTTGGTACTGAGGTGGAAGTTAAGTGAGTGACGTTGAACTTCCAGTTTTTCTTGCAACTGTAGTATCAAGTTTTTCGTCAAGTTGTTTTTTTTTTAATCTTGTAGTATCCTCAAGGATGCATTCCAACAGTAATTCATTTATCAGATGTTGAAAGAACCAGTGGTGAGCGCATGGGATTGGCCATGCGCCTACCGTGGTCAGGAGCGCGGGTGCATAAGTATACGTGCCTTGAGTGACCGGGGTTCAAGCCCGTGACTGCTGAATACGGTGCTGTTTCTTGTATTCTGTCTATCTTGTGAACTCCTCTGACCATTTGGTCGTCCCGAAGTATAAACAGTATTTATTTATTTATTTATATTAACGCGTCATGATTTTCATTACCATGTTCTAGCGCTCTATCGACTTGTTTATTCTCCTTCTCTAGAAACGCAGATTTTAGTTTGGCCATTGATGAACATGTGCGTCACCAAGGGCACCACATGAACCCACGCGTGCTAGATATCATCGGATACGAAAAGGACCAGCAATGCCGGCGCTTTTTAGAGGCGATTAATATAAAAGGTGAAAAACAACTAATAAACAGAGATAGCGGCACGCGTATATTTTTAAGTCACTAATGCCTCGTCGTGATAGTGTCAATTCGTCGTGATATATATCAATTTTATCCTACGGAAGGAGGAGGGAGGATAAACAAGTCAATAGAACGCTAGAATATGATAATAAAAATGATGATGCAACGATCACATGATAACGTAGGTGCATGGGCAATTCCACGAGTTATTTTAGCAACTTAAGTATAATGCCAGACACAAGGTATTTGTTTGATGAAAATATCCATTGTCGAAAGCGCTAACGTACCATTGTATTATAGCGTTTTAAATTTTAATATTTTAATTTACATTATTTTTGTTGTATCTAATCATAAAAGTGAAATAAAAGAAAAATAAGAAAATTCTGGATACAGCGTGGTCGGTGTTTTAATAGAACTGAGATCTCATTTTTTAGAGTTTTGTAATTAATGGTTTCCACAAAGTCGATTTAAATCCATACAACGTTTGGCTATGGAGCTTCTTGAAAGAACGCGTTTATAAAACCTAACTTTCAGTTATTATTTGAAGTATGCAATTAAGAGAGAGAGGTTTTCGTTTTTAATCCAGAGTACTAGCTTAACCCTGGAGGGTTAATAATTCTGCGAATAATTTCGTTTCTCAACCAGTCTTAATAAAATGAAGGTATAAAACATTTGCGGTTGGGGGTATAGAATACTTTGTCCGAACAGAATTTGCAATATTTTGCGCTCACTCGTGGTATTAAAAATATCCGTTTATAAAATATAAATGCTTCATGGGAAGCTATTTTTGGCGCATCCTGTGTAACATGTGGATTGTTTATGGTACCAGTAAAAATGTTATGCTTATTCATTTTTCCCATTCAAATAATTAGCCACCAGTCTACTGCCATGGGATCCTTACATCTGCTCTCACTCTATAGCAGACCTGGTGAAGATATCTCAATTGCGATCGCCATAATACAAACAGCACTTGACCTTCTCCCAGGGGGTAAGGTACTCATAGCCATTGACACTAATTATTGCTCCCCCTTGTGGCATAGTCAAACACCTGATCGTACGGTCACTCGAAATGGGGAGGAACTTGAAAACTTTAACCTTTCCTCCAGACTACAAGTACTCAACCAGCCTGGAAATCTCCCCACATACAGTAGCACCCTCTGGGAAAGTACCATCGACATCACCCTGACCACGCCAACTATTTCTGGAAAGTTCAGCAAGTGGAAGGTTAATGAATCATGGACCACTTCTGACCACAGAGCGATACCTATTCTCTTGGCCGCTCTGTGGATCGCGTTCCGCCAATACCAAGGGATGTAGTGCGATTCTGCACAAAGAAAGCTGACTGGCCACGCTTTCAAGCCGAACTTATAAGAAGACTTCATGAAGATTCTTCACAACTGAATCACATGACCTCTGAGGACTGTGCAGTTTCCCTCTCCAAGACCATCAAAGAGGCCTGTGCTATGGCAATCCCCAAGAGAAGGCCCTTCAAAAACGCAGTCCCTGGTGGAATGCTACAAGATATGAGGAAGAGAGTCCACCAAGCTCGTAAAACTTTTCAGAGAGCCCGTGCTCACCTACCACCCTTGGAGGTCGAAGCCGCAAAAGACAGGTATCGATTCTTAAGGAACAGTTACACTACTATGATTAGACGCTGCAAAAAAGCCTCATGGCAGAATTTGGTCTCAATTACAGGAAATGATAATCCCTGAGGAATTGTCTATCGTATCGTTGTGAACAAACTCCCTAGAGGTGAAGTCCTCAGTACAACTGTAAAGCCTGATGGTTCTTCCACCTTCACGTGTTAGGACTCTGTGCACAACATGCTAAATGCCCTCTTTCCAACAGTTGATGCACAGCTAACTGAAGAGCAACTACAGATTGTTACCGCTAACGATTCTAACTGTGGGGGGGTGGAAAAAAAAGGATGATAATGATATATTTGGTTATTGTTTTATTGTTCTTATTTTTATTTCGTTTTGTTCCCTATTATGTGTTTGTCCACTTTATTCTTATTTCCCCCAATTACGCATCTGACTTTGCTTTACAGGAGAATTCTAGATTCGTGGGAACTTCTCAATTGTGTATAATTCCCTTCGGAAAGGCTGAGTGTTCAGGAATGACAAACAACGCACACATTAATATATAAAATAACATAGTTTATTTACACTTATATATACAACATAATATACAATTGAATAAAAAAACATGTAATATGCATACAAGGTTAAGTCAAGGATACCTTGCATATATTATTCTTATATTAACAATCAATATGCTATTTTCATCATTATACTCTGTGTTCTCGCCATTCTGTTACAATACACTGAAGACCAATCTTAACTTTCCTAAAGTCTCTATTTGTTATTAGTCTTTCAGTTGGACCAACAATTCTTCATTAATACAAACACTATATTCAATTACCTATCCTTAAAACATAATCAAAACTTCTCATAGGATTCAATTATCTGTCCTTAAAACATTCAAAGTTTTTTTATATAGTTCAGTTATCCTTCTAACATATTATAATCATCTGAACAACAATTTAATCTATTACTTATCTTTCGTTTCTCTTGCATTTTACAATAACCTTTTTGAATTAATTAACTCTGTTAGTATATATATATAATTTACTTAAGAGATAATTTATATATCAAGTTACTTCTAGTGCTATCTATGTTCTTCATTAATTAATCACTATACTGTTTCACTAACAGTCCTTGTTAACTTACAGTACTTAATAATATCTCACCTACTTCTATCTTTTTTCTTTTCTTTCCGGGGAGGTTCCAAGCTTTCCTGGCTCTCAGGGGATCTCTTCTGGGGATCTCTTTCATCAGCTACACCTGAATTTGCTACAGATGATTTTTAGGAACTGTTTGCTGCACTGGGACTGGCGTTCTTTCTCCACCTTATTCGGGCTACCATCCATTTGCTGCTTCCTTCCTACTTATAGAGCTACTAATTTCGCATTTTCGTTCCTTTCTCTCGAGCTACTGATTCTGCGGATTTCGCTCCCTTTCTCTCCACTTTATTAAAACTTATCACAAGGAAAAACTCATAGGGTGCTACCCTCGTTTTTGCGCTCCACCTATTAAGAACTTTTTTAAGAAGAAAACTTCTCAGGGCGCTACCCTTCTCTTTTCCCACCACGACCAAACACTCAACTGTTAACTGACACATATTTCTTATCACAACAGTCCATGTTACTAACTCATTTTACTTATCTCGACGAAAATCTCGACTGCTGTGTCCGCTGACTATTTCATTTTCCCTAGCACCAACAAAAACTCAACTTAGAATCCCACTAACCCATTTTCCTAAAAACCCACATAACTCAACTCGGGGATCTGTCACTAACTCATCTTCGAAAAACACTCCCAAATTCTCAACTCTGTGTCCTCTCTCTCTCCCCGTTCACTCACTTTTTGTTCATCTCCTTTTCTGTACCGCCTACATATGTCAAATCCGACCTAGTTTTCTGTTTAACCAATCTTACTCATTTTATCAACTTTCTCTCTCTTCTTATTCGCCCATTTTATTTTCTCAAGCTGATTCCTTGTTGCTCGATCTAACTTCTTATTTTAAGAAATTTGTAAACTTTCTCAGGCTGTCAGTACCTTTGAAGTCAGCCGCTTATAGTTATACTGTAGCAGACTAATTTCCCACGATCTAAAAACTTGCCATCACCGACAGCACATGGTCCACTGCGCCATTGTTTTCCAGAGTTGACACCTTCTACTAATAGCAGTAGCTACTGGTTTCTATTGTTTTGGTTTGCCTGTGTGAGCTGGGAGTCGGAGTGTACCTAGCTTGTTAATAGCTTTTCACTTACCGCTCCCCTTGTATAGACGTTGTCTAATTTAATCCCTTAGGTGATCTTAGTAATATTCTTGACATATGGTTTCGCTCCCCCATATTGCCATATTATAAGTTTTACTTTAAATAAATCTCACTCCTCCACAAAATATATTTGTAAGATTTTACATCTTACATAACACAACAGAAAATACTGAACCTTTTACAAATGACGATCTAAAAGCTGCACTGGACAAAACTAAAGAAAATAAAATTCCTGGCAATGACCTCCTCGAGGTGGATGTTATCAAGAAATTTGCAACCTACTTCCCTAACACCATGCTCGCCACTTTCAACAGATGCCTAATGGAAGGCCACTTTCCTGCTATCTGGAAGGAGGCATGCCTTAAACTCATCTTGAAGAACCCAGACAAACCACCTGAAGAGCCAAAATTTTACAGGCCAATTGCTCTCTTTCCAGTCCTTGGCAAACTTCTGGAAAGGCTTCTACTCAGCAGGTTGCCAGAATGCTATTCTAAAGAAAATCTCATTTCTCCACTTCAGTACAGTTTCAAAGCTGGTTGCAGCACTGAAGATGCTCTTCTTAAACTAATATCTACTGCTTCAAGCACTCAAGGCAAGTATGCGCTGGCCATCACAGTTGAATTTGCTGGAGCGTTTGATCGGCTGTGGTGGCCAAGTATTCTCAGAAGACTCCGACAAGCCAAAGCACCACTCAACCTTTATAGCTGTGTCAGGGAGTACCTGAGACACCGCACTGTCCATGTTAGTACCAGGTACAAGTCTGTCACTAGCCAGGTCTCCCGGGGCTGTCCCCAGGGCTCGGTCCTGGGGCCTTTCTTTTGGTCCATCGTTCTGGACGAGTCCCTTGCGTTTGCTGACGATTTGGTTTTGGTGGTGCATGGTGACACAAGAGCTGATCTAGAGGAGCGAGCAAATTGCGCACTAACTAAGCTCCAGCATTGGGCAGCCATTCACCGACTAAAGATCTCTGGAGAGAAAACTAAATCTATATTGCTCAAGGGAACGCTCCAACCACCGGTTATCAAAATTGACAACACCTCCATAAGATTATACCCAGAAATAAAGTATTTAGGAATCGTCTTAGATATGAAGCTAAATTTCCATCCTCACTTGAAATATATGTCACAGAAAATAAAAAAAAATACTCGGCCATGATCATCCGTATAAGCCGTGCACACTGGGGCCTTAAGCGCCAGGCTCTGGCCCTCATCTATAATGCTATATTTGTCCCAATAGCTTGCTATGGAGCCTCAGTATAGTGTACTAGGGCTTCCCTCGACCGAAATCGCCGTAAACTAGACTCCATACAGCGTTCTATGCTCCTTGCCGTAACAAGGGCGTGCCGTACAGTAAGCACCCCAGCTCTACAGGTTCTAGCTGGATGTATACCCCTACACCTAGAGATAATAAGAAGAGGATTGTATCAACGATTGAAGAAGAGTGTTCCCACCGAAACAGCAGGCATCACTCTTAACCTTGATAACAACCCCAAACAGGAAAGGAAGAGATTCTCTGAAATTTTGTACAGGACCTGGCAAGAGACATGGGACACCACCAACAAAGGATTGATAACCAAAAAGTTCATTCCCTCTGTGAACCTCATCAGTCCAAAGCCTCCTCCCTGGTACTCACCAGGCCTCCATACTACATTTCTATTGACAGGCCACAGACCCTTTAAAGCGAAGCTAACATCCCTAGGCATTGAAGATGATCCACTGTGTCACTGCGGGACAGAGCCGGCCCGAACAAAGGCGGGTCCCGGTGCAAAGTTGACTTGCGGGGCCTTGATACAAATTTCGTACAACAAAATAATTTATTGCATTTTGATATTTATTACATTGCAGAAATTGGTTTAGTAAGGATTACATGAAAATGATAAATATTAAATTATTTTAATAAAATTAACATTTCAATCACAAAAAAATCTTTAATAAATCAAATAAGAAAATTAATTGCTTTATATACTTATAAAATGCAATTTGGTATGCGACTTAATCGAATAAGGTCACAATATGTGATTTTTGTTTCATTTTCTTATAGCAAATTCTTTGATAATATCATCATAATTTAGTTTTTTGGCTATTTCAGATTCGATAGATAAAATGGCTAAGGAGGTAAATCGTTCTTGACTAATGCTAGATCTCAAGTAATTTTTTATTATTTTCAATCTTGAGAAAGATCTTTCTGCAGATGCGACGGTAATTGGTAAGGTTAATATATTTTTCAGAACAGTAACAAAATTTGGATACAATTCAAATAAATTATTTTTCAGTAAATATTGTAATATTTGTAGTATTGTGATCCCGAAAGGCAAAACTCGACGACAAATTTTGATTTCATTAAATAAATCAATGCAATCAATATCGTCTTGTGAGGTCGCATTTAAGTCTTTGCAACATTTAAGAAGATCGTTTTCAGTCAGTTTTTGAATATTATCCGAATTATATAAAAAACAATATGATGTCTCATGTTCGTGATAAATTTCGAATCTTTTCTTAAAAGAAATAATCGTACTATCGATTATGACTAGAAAATATTGAATTATGAAATATTCTTCACCTGATGAAATAGGCTGATCGGTTCCTTCATAACAAAATTGCTTTGTTTTTCGTCCAGTTCTTTGATTCTTAAATTCAGATGTCACTTGTAATTCTTCAGCTGTTTCCTTTGCAGTTTTTAAAGAAGATTTGAATCCCGATTCACGATACTGTTCAAAAAATTTTAAAAGGCCTTTTAAATGTGAATTTACAGTACCGATATCTATATTTGAATTTTGAAATATCTTGCTCATAATATTTACTTCATTCAGTATGTCATACCAAATGACCAAACTTAATAAAAATTCAAATGAAGTAAGTTTATTTTCGATTGATTGGATTTCGTTTTCATATCACTGGTATGTTCATAAAGGTATTTCAAAGCTAGAGAAAATTGTGGTACTTTTGGTATCTCACAGATTTCACACTTTCGAGGCGACATTCCCACCTCATTTCTGACAGTGGTTTTGGAGTAAGATGTTTGACATGCTCTTTTAATATATCGCAGCGTATCACAGAACTTGCAAAAATATTATATATGCTTTGTAAAGTCCCAAAAATGAATTTGCAAGAGAAGATGATTTTGAAATGTCTCCAAGAACTAAATTCAAATTATGACCTCCGCAGGGCATATGCTGTGCTTTGGAATTCTTTTGCAGGATAAGTGCTTGCACGCATTTATATAAACCTCTCATATGAGCTCCCTTATCATACCCCTGTCCTCGGCAGTTCCCTAAATCTAATTCCTCCTTTTCTAATATGCTTTCAATTTTAGCTGATAACCCTTTTCCTGTCGAGTCTTTTACTGTTTCAAAACAAATAAATCGTTCTTGTATACTCGCATTACTTTCAGAATTATCTACATTAACATATCTTAAAATAACAGATAATTGTTCTTGATAGCTTAGGTCTTGGAGTGCAATCTAATAAAATTGTGAAATACTTAGCTTTCTTAACTGTATTTATTATTTCCTTTCTAACTTTTTTAGCCAAAGCAGAAATCAGTTCATCTTGTATTCTATGAGATAAATAGAAACGCGATGCTGATTCTATCCACCAAATGTTGTTTCATGATTGGGTCAAATCTTGCAAGTAATTCTACAAGACCTAAGAAATTACTGTTGTGTGGTTTATATAAAGCATCGCTACTGCCCCTGAACGCCAAATTATGCTCTGATAAAATTGCAGCCACTATTTGTTCACAAACACATTTTAAACGCTGTGTTTCGTTTTTAATTATTTTTTTCATGTTCTTTGTCAATAGTGTTTCCAAGTTTCAAATTCTTTTCAAGTTGTAACAATTTGTACATAGCTTGTAAATGATATTTTGATCTTTCATGACTTTGTAATCGCGATTACAATTTCATGACTTTGAGTAGAGCAACCACCTTCGTTCTTGACGTTCCCCATTCGTTAATTTTCTTAAATAATAATTTTCAGAAAAACTTCTGTTATTTTTATCTTTCGGAAAATCATAGTTTTTTACTTGTGTCACGCCATTTTGTACGATAGCCATTCTAAATTTATCAGTTATAATTTCGGGCCAAGTACCAGGATCATTGATATCGATATTTTCGTCTTCGTCGCTTTGTTAATTCTCTTGAAGCTGCGGTCCTCGGAATAATTCATCTTGTTCGACGCTGACAAAAAATCCTCCGTCTGTACTTTTCCCTCTGCTTCGTGATCTTCCCGTTCTACAGTTTTCTTATCATCGCTTTCCTCTTCATTAGGACGAGAGCTGGCTTTATGATGATCGGGATCGTTTTCGTGGATGTCGCACGGCGTAATTTCATTTCCGCGAGTTTGATCTTCCAGTAACTGTGAATTATGCGTTTCTTCAGTTTGTTGCACATTTTCGGTTTTTAAAAATTTTGCGAGGGAGTTCCTCTGTTTTTCCTTAATTTCTTCTCTCTTTCTTTTTTTCTTCAATTTATCAGAGCCACACATATACTTTCTTCCTGCATCTCTGTCTCTACTAGTCATGTTGCGAAATATATATTAATATGTTATTTATTTTCAAACCTCGCGAATCGCGATAAAAACGTACGATGTACGATCAGCTGTCATATATTCGTATTTGTGGGGAATATTTATTCAATAATTTCAAATGAAACTCCAATAAATTATTATTTTTATTTGTAAGGAGAGATATTTTAAATATATTTGAAAGAAAATGTATTTTTCCGTGTTCTTTGGGGAATTCTTGGCGGGCTTTCAAATAATGTTAATAACATGATTATTGACATTTTTATTTCTTATGTATATTAAAAATATGGCCATTTTATGGCGATGTCGCTAGATTTTGCGACAGTATTAAAACAAAAAAAAAAAAATTAAATCATTTTTATTTTGCAAAATCAGCCAGCGGCGCGGGGCCTTCAGAAACGCCGGGCCTTGTGCGCTCGCACCGTTCGCATCCCTCTCGGGCCGGCTCTGCTGCGGGGCTGAAGAAATGTGGGATCACGTAATGTATGATTGCCATGAATATGACGAGTTCCGGCTAAGGTTTGCCACTAAAATGCAAGAAAATCCCCGGCATTGTGAGCACCTAATTATGATGGACGAGCAGCGCTACGCCGACTTTACAGAGTTTGCGCAGTCTGTCTTCACTGCTAGATGGGTTTGGCACCTAAACGCCACCCATTGAAGATCAAAGTAAGAAACTTCCTGGATATGACAGTCCTCTCAGGAGAAGGGGGGGGGGAAACCCTCCTTCCTTTCTTGTCCCAGGAGTGACAGAACCCACCAGCACAGCTCAGCTGCGCTGCCATTAGGCCTCCCTAACCACGCTCCCTTGCGTGGGCCTTTGCCTCCACTCCCTAGCGGCAGGGAGAGTTCATCCCTGGTGTCCTGCATTGTGAGCACCTAATTATGATGGACGAGCAGCGCTACGCCGACTTTACAGAGTTTGCGCAGTCTGTCTTCACTGCTAGATGGGTTTGGCACCTAAACGCCACCCATTGAAGATCAAAGTAAGAAACTTCCTGGATATGACAGTCCTCTCAGGAGAAGGGGGGGGAAACCCTCCTTCCTTTCTTGTCCCAGGAGTGACAGAACCCACCAGCACAGCTCAGCTGCGCTGCCATTAGGCCTCCCTAACCACGCTCCCTTGCGTGGGCCTTTGCCTCCACTCCCTAGCGGCAGGGAGAGTTCATCCCTGGTGTCCTCCCCCTTCGCCACCCCTCTTTTTCACTCTGGTGGGGCATGGGCCTGCTCCACTGACTTGGGGGTCATCTTCCCTATGGACCCCATATCTCTATCTTTTCCCCTCAGTCTTCAGTCTCCATCCCCTTCTCTAACTTACAACTAGCATCCGAATCAACCACAAATTGCTTGAGTCCTACACTCAAAAACTTAACAACATCAAATCGCCCACCTAGTACTCCCTTTGTTTTGGTTGACCTCTATCTATAGCGTTTTTTTTTTTTTTAAGGTCCTTGCCATTGAAATATCAGGAAATTAGGTGGCAGGAACAACGGTTACACGACACTACACAAATACAAAATCCATATACTTTTAAACCTCTGGCACTGACAGTGTTCTGTTTCACACTCACAATGTATAGCACGCGGAGATGGGGGGAACCCCTGGTGCCGTTTGACACTAAACACTCTACAGTCTACGAACTATCAGATTGACACATATAATCCTCGGATATAATTTCTTTCAAGATAAATTTCTAAAACTAAACAATCTTAATAATCTTATGGTATGTTTATATTATAGAATAAAATACTGAACTCGAATGGGGTGAATAGGTTGAATTTCAGGTTGTAAAAACTACGAGTTTTTGAAAGATGCAAGGTTGAATTTTGGAAATGTGTATATCTTTTAAAGAACTATGAAAGTTTCTGCTGCTTGGTTATTTTTTGAAGAGGACGAAGAATGCAAGCATCACCATGCGATGTAGCCGACCGGGCTAGCCGGGTGGGTAAAGTGCCTGCCTGGTAACCCAAAGGTCGCGGGTTCGATTCCCGCCTTGGGCTTGGATCAAAGTACTGCAAAAACCTTGGGAGGTGCATTATGGCCACAGAAGCCGATGCGCCAACAACGACCAAAAAAAAAAAAAAAAAAACATGCAATGTATATGACCTCTGCGTTATTACTTTGAAACGGTATCTATTAAATAGCAATATTTACTTCGTGTAGAAAGAATAAATGATATATATATATATATATATTTTTTTTTAGTTCTTTGCTGTCAGTGAACTTCAGCACAATTTTTAAAGTATTTTAGTTTTTTCGCTTGAAATGTGAAATACCAATATACACGCACCGTTTACAAAAAGTCCAGTTATGCAGCTTCCAAATATTGGCACTGTTGAGAGATTTTTGGTGGCGTTGTACCTCGATTATTTACATCACCAGCTGCCAACTTTTTTTATACTGGCAGGTTGTGACATTTGCTGAAAAAGTCAGTCAGCGCCAAAAGGAGGGAGAACAGTATTTTAGTGATGGCGAAATGGAAAAGCTAATGTAGCAACAGCAAAAAAAAAAAAAAAAAAATCAATGTCACCCTCACATCATTTGCCGGCACAGTAGATAGAATAATGTAAAATCAACATAAGCTATACAAATAAAAAATGCGTTAGCGGCAACGTGTAGAATCCAAGCGCTGTGTAGAATGCCTGGCAAAGTATAAAATAAATTTTTTACATTGATTGCTTTGGCAATGTATAAAAAAGATCGTTATGAAGAATGCCTGGGCAAAGTATGAAAAAAGGAAGTTTTATTTTATTTTATTTATTTATTTATTTATTTATATATTTTTTTGTTATATGTGTGTGTACCTTGGAAAACTACTCGTACAGTCGCCCCGTATTACTATTATCTAAGTGAATCACATTTACTAACTTTATACAAGGGCATACGGGGTAAATACTAATCCTGCTCATAACTTACCGTAAACGAATCAAACCAATCCGGTGTGTCGCTGTTGAAATTAACAACAAGGTATAACGGAAAGCAGGGCCGGATTTAAACTTGTTGTGGCCCTAAGATATAACATGTATGAAGCCCTTCTCTCTTACAGTTCACCTGTGACAATATTAAAATAAGGATTTTTTTTTTTAAGATGGAGCGAGGCCCCTTGTAATGTGAGGACCTAAGCTGTAGCTAGTTTAGCTTATGTGTAAATCCGGCTCTGATGGAAAGAGTAGTATTTCTCCCCTAAGTCCTTGTATTCGGCAACTGTTAGATTTATTTAAATAACAGTATCACAAGGAGATTATATTTTTCAAGATATACGTCTATTGGGGAGAAAAAAGTTTTCATAATTTGTCTAACCATTGTTGTGCTGTTTTGCATCTGCGAGGTGCAGGGGCAAAGGAGAAGTTGTCATTCCAGACTGTCCCCAAATCTTTGTGTTGTCGGATGCCCATTTAGGGTGACAGTAATTGTCTAGTTTTTGGTATTTTCATACCAAAGAACATGATCTTTAGTGATCTTCTTTGGGTCAAGAGCAAGGCCAGAGTTGTTGATTTAAGGCTAGGTCTTCGAGTTCATTGCATTCTTAGATGTTAAGTTGGTCATTTAGATTGTCATTAGAGGGAATGAACATCTTAAGGTTGTCTGCATACAAAAGGAAATTCACATGAAGCGACAGAAAAGGGTCGATGGCAGCAGCGAAATAGAGAAGTTGTACCTCGAGGAACTCCTCTGTTCAGTATGTAGGTTAGAAATATCTTGTCCCGAATTACTTGTGTTTTCCACAAGTAGCTCCATTAGAAGAACAGTTGTGTCAAGGAAGAGGCGGCCTGTGTTAGTCTTAAGGCTTTTAGTAAAGTTGTGACAGAGGTTGTCAAAGGCTGACACAATATCCAAAAATATTTACATCTATTTGACCCTCACTGTTCAGTGAGTATTTGATTTGGACAAAGGTAGAGGATGACTCTCATTAACCTGTGAAATACCACCACTTTGCTTATTGAAAGCTTTGTGGTGAGGATCATGTTTAGTCTCCAGAGCAACGTTTCTGTCTTCTTCTTCCTTCCCATTTCCTTCAACCCATGCGCGGTACTAAGTACTGTACTATGGGTTTTGGATTTTGATACCTTTCGTGTTTGGGGTTTTCATTAGAGAGAGAAAAAAAAAGAAAAAAGTCTCAAGATGGTTATTGGGGGAGGTTGATTAAGTATTAAATGGAAGTATGCATGGCGGTGAAAGCATGTGGTTATTGAAATATTTTAAGAGTGCTTTTTCAGAAATATCAGAGTGTTAGAGCTGATTGAGATGGGCTCGTAATCTTTCAAAGTTTGGGATGGGCATTTTTAGGCACAGGTCTTATGAGGTAAAATTTTTACCGAGGTAGAAACCTTATTTCACAAGACCTGTGTGTGTGTTGGCGGTTTGTAGGATGTTATTTGGAGAAGTAAGTCTATTATCTAGAAGCTACAGATCTTGAGAAAAAACAGGGGAACTATCGAATCCTGCACTTAACTTTGTATGGGAGACTGTTAATGGCCTGGGTGTGGTCTGCCTTGGTCAGAGTAATGGAGAAGTCTGTACACCAATTCTTCCTGGAGCAAAGATGGTATTCACTTCATGGAGGTTTTTTCCAAGGTCTCTGAAGGTGTTGATGGCCCAGACGTCAAGAACAGAATGGCCTAATGCTGTACCTTTTTATTGGTTCAGATTCTTATGTTAGTAGAGCGCCCACAGGGGATTCCCTTGTGGGCTTGACCCTTGCTTTCAGAAAAGCCGTACTTGCCTGGTTGTACATCTTCCTATTTTCATGCGAGAGACATTTCGTGGGTCCATTATGACTTCTGCTTTTTTTTTTAGCGCAGGATTTTACTTCAGGTGAGAACCAGGGCTTGGTCCAATGGACAGATGTGAACTTCTCCTATTTCAACAATCTTTTTAAGTTGCAAGGCGATGGAATCGATGATCTCGGTAGAAAAAAAGTGTGCAATATAGACTGTCAGTCAACAGATTGTAAGATTTCTTTTTCATTAATTGCACTTCAGGAAAAAATTTTCTTGCGTGGAGCTTTATATGGATGTTTTATTCCTGATGAGTTAACTTTGGCTGGAAGCTCTGTAATGGTAGGAGAATGGTCCGAAGAGAAGTTAAGTTGTGAGGGAGTGTTTCTAATTCTGTTAATGTTGTGAAATTCCTGATTAAGTTGCCGGAATCCGCTTATTGGTGCTGTGTCAAGTTCTTCCAGACCAACCTGGTTGTATGTTTAGCAATCTCAATTTTCCCCTTAGGAGGGACAAATTGAGGTTGCTCAAGACAGTGATAGGAGAGGAGACAACCTGAGTCATGGTTCAATTAGGCAGTTCATCTTTATCTTCCGAGCTGTGGTTTGCTGGTACGTATGTTACTAGCAACTACAGCTTGAATTCTGGTTGTCGACGTTTTTCGTATAACGTCGACAAATGACATCTTTAATGCCTCAAAATTGTTTGAGCTACTTAGCGTGGATGATATGGAGATTTTTATGTTTACAGATCATAAACCCACCACCTTGTGTGTTTTGTCATTTGTTATGATATTGTATTTGTGTTTCGCTACGATGTGTTATCTGTTTCTTTTCACGGAGCCAGATTTCAGTTCTTCCATGCTTGGAAGGTACACCGATGAGCCAAAACAATATGACCATCTACCTAATATGTTGGTCCTCCACGTGCAGCCAAAACAGCTTGTACCTGACGAGGTATGGACGCTACAAGATTTCTAAATGTGTCTTGTGGTATCTGGTACCAACACGTAACCAGCAGACCCTTTAACTCCTGTAAGGTACGTGGCTGAGACACCGCCGATCGGAGTTGCTGTTCCAACACAAACCACAGATGCTCGATGAGATTGATGTGTGGCGAATTTGGAGGCGAGGGCAATACCTGGAAGTCTTCCTCATGTTCCGCGAACCAGTCTCGAACAATCCGGGCAGTGTGGCATGGCGCATTATCCTACTGAAAGACGGACACCGCCAGAGGGGAAGACCGTTGCCATGAAAAGATGTACCTGGACAGAAATCAGAAATGATGTTTAGGTGTAAAATGTAAAGTGTTTTCAGTGTCTAACGGCACTAGGTGTTTCCCCCATCTTCGCGTTGCTTTTATTGTGGGTGTGCATGTTCACTGGAAAGGGCAGAGATTTAAAAATGTGTGGATCTTGAAATGTGTGGTGTCGTGTACCGTTGTTCTTCTGGTCATTTAGCATCTGGATCCCTGCTGAGGCTCAACGTTGCCCCACTTTTTCCCCTTGGAGGCAGACCAGGTACATTTACTCTGGCAGGTCCTGCCACATAATTTCCGGAGATTTCAGTGGCTAGAACCTAAAAAAAAAAAAAAAAAAATGTTTTAACATCGATTGCATAGGGTGATGTCACTTAAATGGAAAGGCCAAGATTGTGGGCAAAATTTAATTTGGACATTTTATGTTTAGGTAGGTGGCAGACGTCAGAGCGCCCGGCATGGATAACTGGACCCAGGATATCCCAGCAGAACATCGCCTAAAGCATGACACCGCCACCACCGGCTTGTTTTCGTCCCACGGTGCATCCAGGTGCCACCCCAGGTAAACGACGCACACGTACCCGGCCATCCACATGGTGTAACAGGAAAAGTGATTCATCGGACTAGACGACCTTCTTACAATCACTCAAGGTCTAGTTTCGATGTTCGCGTGCCTATTGTAGGCGCTGTCGGCGGTAAAACCGTGGTTAGCATGTGCACTCGGAGCGGCCTGCGGCTGTGCAGTCCCATTTTCAGCATGGTTCCATGTAGAGTGTGTTGCGACACATTACTACCATTAACAGCATTCCAATTACCAGCGAGTTGCGCAACAGTCTCTGTTCTGTTGCCACGTACCATCAGTGAGAACC
This sequence comes from Mastigoproctus giganteus, assembly GCF_048544385.1. Lineage (NCBI taxonomy): Eukaryota > Metazoa > Arthropoda > Arachnida > Uropygi > Thelyphonidae > Mastigoproctus > Mastigoproctus giganteus. The sequence continues at coordinate 152,421,418 of NC_143581.1, read as the reverse complement.
TTCGCTCACCTCGAGCATCGATGAGCCGTGGTCGTCAAACACCTCGCCGGCGATTTGTGGGTTTCCCTCCTCGGACCACTTTCGGTAGGTATTAACCACGGCTGACGGTGAGCATCCCACCAGCCGTGCCGTTTGGGATGTTCTCTGAACCAGTCGTCTGGCCATTACAATTTGGCCTTTGTCAAACTCGCTTAAGTCTGCTGCCTTTCCCATCTGAAGAACAAGAGTAAGGCTGTTAACGGAGCTCAGTATCAGGTGCTTTTTATACCATGTTCCGTCCCGCGCAGGCGTGTAGTTCACTTGCAGTTGCTTTGGTTTGCATAACGACTCGCTGGTCATAATGTTTTGGTTCATCGGTGTATGTAGCTTGTTCACTTTACTTAAAAATAACCAGCGTGCCATATATTCTGTCAGAACGTTCGAACGTTGTGATAGAATATAGGGGTTGGATTTATCCGGATTGAGATCGACATTATTGTCATTTCTGAATTTAATTGCTACCTTGAGATTCTGTTCAGTTGGTAGGATGGGAGGTCTTTCAAACCTAATTTTAGGCCTAGGGATTCAGATTAAGTAATTTGGCAAACATCACAGTGGTGGTTAGAAGTTGCCTGAAAAGGGTTGTAAATAAATTTTCTGTTTATACTCCGGGACGACCTAACTGTGAGAGGAGTTCACAAGATAGACAGAATACTAGAAACAGCACCGTATTTAGCAGTCACGGGCTTTAACTCCGGCCACTCAAGGCACGTGTACTTGTGCACCCTCGCGCTTGACCACTCGTCTACAGCGGCGGTGTCCTTTATCTGTCTAATGTCAACTTGACCTTATATTTTCTCTGAATATATTCTTGTAATTCATTAACAATGATGGAGGGATTCAGTTTCTTAATAAATAATTTCTAAAAGCGAGTGCTACTTGAACCCTTGAGAATTTGTCTGCTGCTTGAAGAGAGTCATCCCTTATGATGGCGAATCTCACATTTTTTAGCATTTAGGTTCCATGGTGGGTATTTGAGCTCTGAATAGCAGGAGTGAGTGGTAACCTGGCTCCCGATTCGATTCTACAGCTGGTTACAATTTTGGAACTTTCCTTATGGCATTCTGGTGTCCCAGGTGTAGTGGGACACACTTGTATAGTTAATTGGAAAAGTCCTCCACTTAGGGTATACATCCATTAGTATTATTATCAATTTATTTCCGAAGAAATGTCCCTTTACAGCTACGCAGTTAGAGGACGCGAGTTACATACAGCAAATAAATAAATAATGACGACAAATTCATTGTGTCCAGAGTCCAGATATTTGGATGGAGTTAAGTGGAAACATATTGCCCAGGGAGGACATGCTACGCATCTTAGATCTGTATGGGGGTCTGGCACCTGTTTCTATCTGACGGTCTGGCGATGATATCCCAGATATCAGGTAAATTCAGTTTTCCGGATAGAAGCTGAGAGAAGGTAACAAGGTTCCTAAGGTATCCTCCAAGGAAGCATATTAAGATTGGTGACCAGAACATATTTCGAGATTGTATGTGTTAGACCGGCGATCTTATTTAGTCATTTCAAAATCCATTATTTCAGGGATAAGAACCTGGTTTAGTAAGATGACGGTGAAGAGGACCATATAGTTGAGGCATATAAAGGAAATTGGGATTATGCATCGAAAAATGTAGTTGATGATAAGGTGCAGATTATGGAAGTTTGAAATCTCCTGTTTCACTGCCAATAAAGCCGCATATGTTTTCATTCGAGTGGCATTAAAATGAGGCAAGAACGTAAGGTCTTTGTCCCTGATGACGCCCAAATTCTTATGTTTTGTGACTTTTTTTGACTGGGGAGTTCTATAATGATGTTCACATCGTTGATATTTCTCTTCTTGGTGATAGAGAGTTGTGCGGTTTTCTCTTTGTTAATGGAGAGCCCAATCGGACGAAGGTAATTTTCCAACCGTGCAGCTGTCGGTTGGAACTCACAGTGATAAGTCGACAGAGTTTTCAAAGCAATTCTGAAAAGTTGAGGTAGAGTTAGAATTTAAAAAAAAAAATGACCACTTTCTTACAGTTGTGGCACTGTCATGAGCCAAAATCACAAGTGCATTAGTTGCCAATTCTGGTTTTTCATTTAAATCTACATTTAACATACGTTTGAACCCTATAACGGTAGGCTAGGTGCTTTTTGTTCCATGTTTGGTGTTTTACAATCACTGAAAGAAAAACACTTATCAGTTTTCTCAACCCAATGCTGAGGTTCCTCTTAATCTCCTGGAGTTGTTTTTAAGGCTATTTCATCAAAATATAAAATGCAAAATCCTTTTATTTGCTTCTTTAATGCCTATCAGCCATGTTCAACATTGAACACTTGAAGTTATTTCTGCTTTGAAAGTTGGAATTTTTTCTCAGTAGCTTAAGTGGGTAAATAGAGAGCAAAAGCCTTGTTTGTAGCTTTCCAAGGTCTGCCTGTTAAACTGCACATTGAAGGTTAATTTGGGATAAGAGGAATGCATATTGTGCTTCCGTGAGATTATTTTTTAACCTTGTTGAGGAAAGAATTTTTATTTTGTCGAAATATCAGGAGTTAAATTTAAGCGTAGATGTAATTGACCTCAGTCTTTGTTTTTTAGATATTCTTTTTATTGCTTTTAGCTTATTCTCTGAATCCACTTGTAGAGATTAGAGGCACCTAGTCTAACCATTGTCTAGTGGAAATAATCCTGATTCTGCGTGGTATCATACTTAACTGGTTGTTTTTAATTAGTCAGAACTAAGGGATCTATTCAAGTTTAAAAATGATTAACATGTGTAGTGACTGACCTAATATAATATATTCAAAGTGGGAGGTGGGGGGGGAATAACACCCAACTCAGATGTGCTAGCGATCCATAAAATTAAATTGACTATTTCATTGTTAATTAACGTTGTTAGTAGTTCTTTTAATATTGATGTAATTAGTTTTTAAGTAGTTATTAATTCCTGTTTTTATTTCATTTAAATTGGATCGGTTAAGATTTGTAGTCGTGGATATTCAATTGAAAATCTGTACAGTCGTTATTTCACGTTTGTTACATGGCCGCCGTAGCCTAGTGGTCAGGCGCGCGGGTTCATAAGTACACGTGCCTTGAGTGACCGTGGTTCTAGCCCGTGACTGCCAAATATGGTGCTATTTCTTGTATTCTCTCTATCTTGTGAACTCCTCCGACCGTTTGGTCGTCCCGGAGTATAAACCGAAAATTTATTTAAAATTTATTTATTTAAATACTTTCTCTTGTCTGTATTGAAAAAATATCCCTGCAATTTACAAATAATAATATTAAAAAAACATGCTTTGCCAACCGAGCGAATTTTAAAATGTACCGTCTAAGCCAGTGGTTTTCAAGCGGGGTGCCGCAACAACATTCCAGGGGTACCATGTCATTTGGGTTTAAGTTACTTAAACTTATTATTTTTAAAATTTATATATTTATTTCATTGTAAAAAGATGAACGGTATCTTTTTAATTTTGTAGTGATCTATAATTGATATTTACTTAGTACCTCTATAAAAATAAAATTAATATATATATAATTTGTATTATGAAGTTTGTTTATAGTTATATTGTTGTAATAACTAGCATCTAACAATTGTTTTTTAATATTAGACATATACAGAGAGAGAATCGGATCTAACTGTCTGAAAATTGAGTAGGGGTGCCGCAAAATAAAATTAATTACTTAGAGGTGCCATTATTAAAAAAAGGTCGAAAGGTCTAAGCATTACTCTATTCAAACGAGAAGGCTCTATTGGCGTGGGACCTGCGTGTTACTCTAGATTTTGAAGGCGAGGTTAGTTCACGCTTTCGCTTCGGTGATAATTGAGCAGGTCCTTGAGGTTGTTACAGACATTCTCTCAGATAGGCCAGACTAGCTGTACTTGCTACCCAGGAGTCTAAAACGCTGATGGAACTGATATTCGGGTGACATTCAAGTTAAGTGCACCCAATTTCAGTGAAGTCGGACGGTCTATGACAGCCAAATCCTCTGCTTGCACCTTCACGATGGTGGGACTGTTAGTAATCCCGGGTATAACTTCCATGCACAAGCACACTGTGGGTGACCACCCAGGTGTGAACAAACTTAAGCAGGGGTCGAGGTGTGGCGCTCACACCACACCATATCCAAAAATTTCATTACTTCATATAGCATATCCCCCCCACTTTTTCTTTCTATTGAATACACCATGAATTGTCAAACTAATAGAGTAAGCTTATGTGTGAAAAGATCTGAACCTTCTAAACACTTCCTAGTTTATTTCACAAATATACATGGTCTCAATTCTAACTTCAACGACATCCATTTCCACTTGCAGTCTGCCAAACCCCATGTACTTTTTCTGAGAGAATCTCAGTTATCGGTTGATTCAACTACTGCTTATCTCAGTTGCCCAAATTATTCGCTGTATGATTCCTTTAGCCTCCAAGGTGGTACTTGTGCATATATCCGTTCCGATACTCCCTATCAGAGACTTGGTAATTTGTAATCTCCTCTTTTCGATCTTCTCTGGCTTAAAATCTCTCTACCTCATTGTGTCAAATTCATCTATTGTCTCTACCGTTCTCCCAACTCCACTAATCACTTGGAGCCCTTTGACTACCTCTCTTTGCAATTTGACCTTCTCCAGTCCAACTTTCTTAACAGTGAGGTAATTTTCCTTGGTGATTTTAATGTTCACAACTCCAGCTGGCTTCCGTTTTCTAGTCACACCGACCCAGCTGGTCGAGATGCTGAGGCTTTTGCAATTACTAATGACCTTGCACAGATTGTTCATTTACCTAGAAGGATACCGGACAATTCTAACCATACAGGCAACACGCTTGATCTTTTTCTCACAAAAAAACCCTTCTAAGTACACGGTCGAAGTGAGTGGTCTTTTAGGCACCTCAGATCACAGTTTTGTTATTATCTCTTCTCCAATGGAGTCTTTATCTCATGGCTATTCCCAACCTCGCATTGTTTGGCATTACAAGAATGCAAAATGGGATGACCTGCGAGATTTCTTTTCTTCTTTTCCCTGGTTGGATTACTGTTTTAAAACTTCTGATGTCAATGTTTGCTCAGATCGGGTCAGTGAAATTATTCTTGTAGGAATGGAATCCTTTATTCCACACTCCACTTTAAAATCTCTTCCTTTATCTAAACCTTGCTTTTCCAATAAATGTGCTAAGGCTGTTCAATAGAAGAACGTTGCATATCGTAATTGGCTTGTTTCCAATTCTTCAGTTTCATTTTCTGCCTACACCAAAGCCCGCAACAATTGTAAAACAGTTATTGATCAGTCCACACTAGATTTTGAACAGGTGAAGAGTAGAAAACTTGCTTCTTGCCTTAATGGTAGCTGAGCATTCTGGTCTCTTGCCAAAGCTATTGGCCGCAACTTTTGCTCATCTCTGCTCCCACCTCTGTCAAAACCAGATGGTTCCGTTGTCACTTCAGCACAGGATAAAGCTTACCTGTTAGCATCCCATTTTTCTTTCAATTCATGTATTAATGATCTTGGTAAAACACCTCGCTCCCTTCAGTGCTTCTTGTGGATGTCAGAAGGATTTTGACGAATCTTAATGCAAAGAAAGCTCCAGATCCTGATGGTATTTCTCCGCTTGTTCTGAAAACCTGTGCTCCTAAACTTACTCCTGTTCTTTGCTGTCTTTTTTCACTTTCTTATTCCAAAGGTTTCTAATGCTCCTAAAAAAAAAAAAAAAAAAAAAAAAAAAAAATTCCAAAGGTGTTTTTCATTTTGCTTGGAAATCTGCTCATATCCACCCAGTTCCTAAAAAGGGTGACAAATCCCTCCCATCCAATTATCGTCCCATTGCAATTACTTTTTTTGCGCCAATAAAATCAATCAATTGCAATTACTTCTACTCTTTCTAAAGTAATGGAGAAATCAATTAACTGCCAACTCTTAAACTACCTAGAAACCCTCCGTCTGATCAACGATCGCCAGTATGGATTCTGTCAGTGTCGATCCACTGGTGATATTTTGCCTTATCTTACTCATTTATGGACAAATTCAATGATAAAGTTTGGTTAAACACAAGCAGTTGTTCTTGACATCTCAAATCCTTTTGATCGTGTTTGGTATAAAGGTCTTCTAAATAAGCTTCCATCTTATGGTTTTCCAACAGTTTTTTTGGTTATCCAGTTTTCTCTCTGATCGCTATTTGAGGGTGATGGTAGATGGCTCTCTGTCTTCTAACTTCTATACTAATGCTGGTTTCCCCCAAGGTTCAGTTTTTTTCCTCTTGTATATTAATGACCTTCTTCCATTGACTGTATATCCTATCCATAGTTTTTCCGATGATACCACATTACATTCCACTTTCCATTTTGAGAAACCTTGCCCTGCTCGATCAGCTTGAACTTCTCGAATATCCGCTGCTAATTCCTTAAATGCCGATCTCCAGGTAATTCTACAGTGGGCAAAGACAACTCAGTTGATTTCAATCCTTCTAAAACTCACTCTTGTCTTATATCTCGCAAAAATTATTCTTCTGCTCCTATACTTATCTTTGGTGACACTCCGATTTCTAGGCAAAATGATATCTCTTTTGGGGATTACCCTGACTTCTAATCTCTTGGCACAAGCACATTACCAATATTGCTTCCTCTGCATCTAAAAAACTTGGTTTTCTCTTTCATTCTCGGCGTTACTTTTCTTCCACACAGCTATTCACTCTGTACAAAACGCAAATCCGCCCTACCATGGAATATTGTTTCCAAATCTGGGACGGTGCCCCCCAAAACCTCTCTCAGACTTCTAGATTCTATTCAGAAGAGGGCAGTTAGGTTAATTAATGATTCATCTTTAACAGAGCCTCTCCACTCGCTGTCTCATAGACGTACTGTTTCTGCTGCATGCCCCTTCTACAGATACTTCCATGGGCACTGTTCTTCTGTTATTGTTATTTTGGTTTTTTAGGAGCATTAGCAACTAAAGCCGTATTGCTCCGGGATATGCGGTGGTCATTCCTTGACCCGCATCCTCCGTATTTGGTAGTGACGGGCTCGAACCCCGGTCTAATCAAGAAGCGTGTGCTACACACTGCTGCTCCTTCCCACCTGGCTACGGAGGCGCCTCACTGTTCTTCTGAATTGGCTTCTATAATTCCCGCTCTCCCTTTCAAAACAATCCGAACACGTGTCACCACCAGCCAACATCCATTTACTGTCCAACTTCAACTCACAGAACCAACTTTTCATCTTCCTCGTTTATTTATTCAACTGCTGTTTTCTAGAACTACCTTCCTTCATATGTATTTACTGAAAATTACAGTCCACAGAAGTTCAAGTCTAATGTCAACAAATATCTTCTTTCATCTTCTTAACCTCCAGCCCAAGCACGGTACTAAGTACTGTAGGTTCTAACACCTTTCGTGTTTGGTGTGTTCATAAAAAAAAAAAAAAAAAAAAAAAAGTGATCACTCTGTATTTACTACCTTTGAGGTCTTACTTATGACAAGCTTCCTCATCAGCATATGGCATAAAAAACAAGGGTTGCTTATGGTGCTACGCGCATTTTGGTGGAAAACATTCGTGATTTGAAGTGTGTTGATTTTAGTCAGATTAGTTTTTGTCTTTTTTTTGTAGCGCTAATGAATGTTGCATGAGTTAAACACAAAATTTGCCTTATTTAGTACAATGCTCAGAGTGTAGCTCATTAATTGTTAAATCTCATTGATATTGGCAAATTTTAGTTTATTTGCTTTGCATAATGTTCAGATGGCAATCGGACTCAATGTTAGTCAAGATCGAGATGATATTAATACTAATATTTCAGGTTTTGAGAACTTGTGCATAAGTTATGCTTGAAACAAGAACGTTATTTTTATAATTTGTGGGAATTGATATATTGGACTTCTCTTATAAATTAGGTTCACTCAGCATTGTTTAGTAAGCTGATTTTGACTAATACAAGCAAGTCGAGTGGTGAATTTGAGAGTGCAATAGTACTGTACACACGTTGAGTTGACCGTGATTCTAGCCTACGTGACTATCAAATGTAGCTAACGATTGTATTCATGTTAAAGAGGCTAATTGTGAACATTCAGTCATTACTTCAGGTTGAGCTGGGACATAAAGGCCTGATGTAGCCCAGTGGTCAGGAGCGAGAGTGCATAGCACGCGTTCCTTGAGTGGACTGGGGTTCAAGCCTGGGACTATTAAACACGATAAATATTTGTATTGACGATTTATTGTAAACTCTACTGACTTGGTTGTTGTGCCGGAGTATAAACAGAAAATTTATTTCCATCTGCATCATATGAACTTACAACATTGGTAGCTTGATTGGTGTTTTGTTCAATAATGAGTTCCGAATAATTTAATGAGAGCTCTTGCAAGATTTTTTTTTTTTTTTTGTTAGCAGAGAAATGGATGAAAAATGAATTGCTCAGACACTCACCTTGCTGATTTCAGTGTGAAATTATTACTGGTACAGCAGGCATTAGTTGTATTGTCAGGAGGCTTTTTGGGAAGGTAAAATTTTGTTATTGTTTGAGAGAGCATTAAAGCATAAACTGCAAAATTCGAGCGGCGTTCATAGGCTCGTTGCCGGAGATAAAAGTTATACTCTGTCAGACATGCAGCTCAAAGATTTCTCTTGTACCCATTGTTTTGATTTCTTTTCAGATTTTCAGTCTTCCTTTTTCTGTTTCTTTGCTATTCATCCAAACCCTTTTTTAAATTTTGTTCTGCTTTCACAATTACTGTACTTCCGTTCTTTTTTTAAGATTACGAAGCCTCTCTCTCTCTCCATACTTTCTTTCATTTTCCTCTTGATAATATTTCTTTCATCCGTCTTCACATCTTTCTCCCCTGCCCGTTTTAGGGGAGGGGAGGAAGATGTAGGTGAATATTCTTTCGTTACCGCAGAAAACCATTAAGATTTTGACGACTATTGTCATTGGAAGATAACTTCTTTGTGCTGAGCTTGCTGCGCTACGTGTCCTTTCACACAAGCACAACATGTTTGACCTACATATCTTTGTGCTGATACATGTTCATATGTTTATTATTCATCTTTATTACTCTTCTATAAAGATTTCGTAATCGTATATTTATTAGCTTGACCGGTTTCTGTGTAAGGTTTCTGAGTAGGCTTTCTTTTGGAGGAAGGCAGCAATAATCCGATGACCTGTCTTATTGGCTTTTACAAGGTCACATTGTGTAATCTGTGCTTTCCTTTTCGATTAAAATATGGTGTCTGCTTAGGTCAATTTTCTTAGTTTAAGTTCACAACAAGAAAACATCCCGCAAACTTTAAAATTAAAAAGGGAATTTCTACGGTATGAGCGGAAATTGAACAATCTTTAGTAGTTTTATTTATTTAATTTTTTTAGTACCTGTTACGGCAATCTCAAATAAATTTGTCAAACTAACTTTTCCAAGGACTTGTGAGGAATTGATGCTCTATGTTCAGAATAATGTTATCAGTTCATTCGGTAGCATGTTTCTATAGGTTAGGTATTCTGAACATTATTTAATTCACTAAATTTATTTCTTCTGTGTAATGTGCAAGTAAAAATTATAGCCACCGTATCTTTCATTTTTAACTCGATTTGAATGTCATGTGCCAGTTTGATGGAATCATTTTAAAATACTGTAATACTATTATGAGGGAATCATTTTAAAATACTGTAATTCTAGAATGATATGTACATGAGGAATTTTATTTTAGCCATTTTTTTTTCTACTGTAATGTCTCTTTATTATTATTATTTTATTTTTAAGAATATATTTAAAATTTTATTGGAATCGGATGATTTCAGGTGATTATAACTTCCTATCAAAGTTCACAGATATGAAAGAAGAGCTGGATGAAATGTTTCAAAATTTACATTACATAGCAACTAAACTTCCCCAGGGAAAAATATTTGGATCTTCTATATCATAAATTGGATAGAATAAAATATCTACAACCACGAATAAAATTTCAGTCCGATCACGCGTGCTAAATAGATATAAAAAGTATAGCTAGACCTCACATAACGTAAGTGCGATTAACGCGTTTTTCAGTTACCGCTATTTGAAAAAATTATCACTTTTCGCGTTACACGATGCAAATTTTCAGTTAACGCGATCTTTTTTTTTTTTTTTTATGTGTTAGTTGAAAAAGATTTTAATCGCGCTTTAAGCTTACGCTTTAAGATTTGGACGTGCAATAAACAAACGTTTGCCTGTTGCCCGCCTCAGTGTGTTCCATCGGGATCCGGAAAAATTGCCCTCCGCATTTCTCCTCCGGTACATTTCGCCCCCCGCATTTCGTCTCCAACATTTCGCCTCCAGTAGATAATGAATAGGCTATAGAAATGTAAATAATACACCTATTTTTTTATTAATTCTAATTTATTTTATTTTAATAGAATGAATCAATCAAAGGTAAAGGTAATCAATCATAGAATAAATGCACATTATTATTGTTTAAAACTCGAAGTTGTATGCAATGCCTCTAAGGTAATCAATCACATTACGATTTTGAAAATCTTGGACTATTCTTTTGATTCTACCAGAAATTGCAGCATACTTCTTGTTCCATCAGAAAACCACTACTGGCTGCGCGCCAATAACTGAAGATTGTTACTAGTGGAAAAAATAAGCATGCGACCCGGGAGCAGTTCGTCCTGAGAATCATACATTAAAAACTGTTTAATAGATTTGATAATTGAGAGCTATTAAGTGCTCGATAATTCCTATATTCTATTATATTATAAATCAACAGGGATTACCTTTATTTTAGATATAGGAAGCTTCTTTCCCAACTCTCCTAGTCCAACTCGCTAATAATTCTTAAGGATGGCGATATCAATTTTGCAAAACAGGCGGACATCTTCCCCACTGTCAGAACCGTAGTGTTCAGACCGTGAGGTCTCAACAATGAGCGCTCAAGACTTCTGTCTTCAAACACCATACCTCTGGCAGCAAGGAAACCATTACGTGGATTGGCATAAAATTAGGTTTTTGGTCTAAACTGTTTAATAAATATGGACCGATTATTTCTTTTGGTCCTGTAGCTGGACTTTAGAGTTAAATTTAGGGGTCTAATAAAATTGGATATGGGGGGGGGTTTATTCTCTACATTCCTTAAGTCGGACTAGAACTTTTCGGGCGTCATGTTCACAGGAATAGAGAAACTCACAATTAATCATTGATATTGCCATCCTCAAGAATTATTAGTGTTTCCTAGGAGAGTTTCCAACTCTCCTAGTCCAACTCAGTTGGACTAGGAGAGTTGGAAAAGAAGCTTCCTATATCTAAAATAAAGGTAATCCCTGTTGATTTATAATATAATTAAAAACTGTTGTATTGCCATCGATAATAATTTCTTGATAATTTTGTGGAATTACTAGGTCCTGGAGATTGCTCGGTAAAGCAGGAGTACCATTGTTACATCGAACATGGCGAATGGTTCGTTTAAGTGAAGCCTAAAATTTTTAGGAAGTTATGTCGTGACATTGGCATGAGCCTCTGCAATAACTGATGCAACAATTTGCTGTGATCGTTAGTTCGTGGTTGTTGCATGTTGCCGTATTTGACCAATCAATTGCAATGCTTCCGACCTTGCAGCTTGAGCTGCATGGTTATGTTTAGTTACGACCTTTCACAACTGGGCCTTCCAAACCCTCTGTCCAAACACGCCCTTTGCAGGTGGAACGTTTTTGAATTGAGCAAGAGTCCACTCTGTATCTTACTTCTCTGTGGAGGCGGCGAAAACAGCAAACGCACGCTGGATGCCCTACGAAATGTGAGGAGAGCCAGATGCGGGAACTTTTTATTGTTTGAATTTAGACAAATCAGAACAAGATTCACTTGTTACTGAAAAGACTCCTATAAGATTAGTCACTGTTCTCTTCCCCATGTCCGTCACTAACCACCACGTGACTATCGCCCTCTTGGTCGAATATGTATTCTTTCCATTGTAAAAGGATTAACAGTTCCAGTTAATCCTTTCACAATGGAAAGAGAACCCTAAAGACATACAAACGGGGAGAAATTAGTTTAAAAGCTACGTGACAATTTGTACACGAATGTAATTTGGAAAATTTGTTCGGAAAAGTTTGAGTTATCGGAAGTTCAGTTCGAGTAATCGAGAGATTTTAACATGGAATCTCCACTAAAGGGGCTGGGACTTAAATAAAAATTCGAGTTATCGCGAGTTGACTGTACAGTATTTACATTTCTGTAGCCTACTCATTATCTACTGGGGGCAAAATGTGCGAGGCGAAATGCGTGGGGGGAACTTTTCCGTAAACCGTTCCATCAACCATCGGAAGAAGACGTGTTACTTGTTTGTCTCCCTCTAATAAAGTCAGTGCAGACTCGCATTTAAAAATTCTAATTTTTAAATGAGCCAGATGGAAATGTTACCGCGAAGGAGATAACGGTAAAAGAACTAGATGAAATCTTTCGTATCGCAGAGAACCTCAAACAAAAGGTTTGAGGTTCTCTGCGATATTTATTTCTCCAGGGGCTCAGAGAAGGTTGTTGTCAGCTGTTGGAAATTGATTGATGAAAAGAGAAAGTCAACACTTTTCAAACGACTCTGTTCAAATATTTCCGTAACAAATTTTTCACGGCGCACCTAGACCAAAAGTTCCTAACAGTTCTGTTTATTAAGTAGTTAGGTCCAAACAACTTAATAAGAAATGTTGAAACTGTGAACTACCTCGAGCTAGTGCGGAGATGGGAGAAATCCCAGGAGCCGCAAGACCCTCAACATACCAAATACCTCGAGCTAGTAGTTCGCGCGGTGTCCGACCAATGTCTAGTACTGTATCGCTGTGTTTAAAATATTCCGCGGCGCACAGTTTGGGAACCGCTGTTTTATGCAATAAACATTTAATTCCATAATTATTTTCATTATCTTTTACATGGTATACAGTTAAAAAGTTATTTAAAAGGTATTTTTAAAATTCTTAATGGACATTCCTGAAGATCACGGACCAATTATAATTTTTCCTATTGATTATTATATTCGATTAACCGGTTTCCGTTTTGCGCGATGCGCTCACTGGACGAATTAATCGCGTTAATTGAGGTCAACCTGTATAGGTGACAACTCCGGCGACACAGTAATGGATATAGACCAAGATAAATTATTAGACAATTCTCACAACATGAAAATTTTCATGTAAATATGTGCTTATATTTCCCATAGTATTTGTGGTCTGAAGATGGGGTTCGACAAGAATCCTGAAACGTCACCTGCTAACAAATCAGTGTAGTATTGAGCTTGTATTATACTGTATATGAGTTTATATATATATACAGGAGCAGCAGTGCGTAGCACATGCTTCTTGATTAGACCGGGGTTCGAGCCCGTCACCACCAAATACGGATGATGCGGAAAGGTCAAGGAATGACCACCGCATATCCCGGAGCAATATGGCCTTAGTTGCTAATGCTCCTAAAAACCAAATAACAACAACAACATATATATATGTGTGTTCTCGGTTCACGCATAAAAGTTTTTTTTTTTTTTTTGTTATTAATCATGAATTATTACTATTTGCTAATGAGCATGAAATGTAATGCATTTCACATGCATTACATTGTATACCACCTGTAGACATACTATACTTCCTTTTGTTCTGTGCCAGATTGCTTTTCTTACAAAATTTGTTCCGTCTTCCTTTGTTTGGTTATTACTGAGTCCCCAGTTATTTTTTGACTTGATCAAATGTGTAAAAGTTCTCCTGAGGATGGAAGTACCGGGTGGTTATAAAATAAGTTTCCCTATTCAGGAGACCCTAGTGTCAAAACGGTTAGAGATAGCGCTGTTAAATTCGGTGGGTATGTCATTTAAGGTACGGGCAAGTGATTTGTAGAAAGAAAAAAAAAAGTTCAAAATTCTGCCACCAGGGGAAAAACGGCGCTGCATATATGTTATATTTGTTATTTGATTTTTAGGAGCATTAGCAACTAAGGCCATATTGCTCCGGGGATATGCGGTGTCATTCCCTGACCTTTCCACATCCTCCGCATTTAGTGGTCACGGGCTCGAACCCTGGTCTAATCAAGAAGCGTGTGCTACGCACTGCTGCTCCTGCCCACCTGGCTACGGAGGCACCTGCACATATGTAAATGTTGTCATTTAATTCAAGACACGCTGATGGTTGGTTAAGCAAATGACATCCTGTTAGATAAAAGCAGAAAGGCCAACGCCACTGTCAATTGGCTCTTACAAAAAAGGAACGTGCTCTAGTAAAACTATTCTACTAGAATAATGGTAACGCTAATGCAGCACTACGTGAATATCGGAAACTGAAAGGTTTGCGTAAAGGACTTTTGATGTCAGTGGGGCTTCGAAAACTACTAAAGAAATTTGAAGCGACAGGGGGGGAGTTACGTGTAATTCCAGGCAGGGGACGATCACGTATCGGAATGGAGGTAGTGGCCAGAATGCGAAACACTACCAGTCAGTAGTGCCTGCCAGAGGTGTGTCAAGAGACTTGAACCTTCCTTGGTCTACTGTACGTAAAGTGCTTCGAATAATTTCACGCTGGTTCCCGTACAAGATTCACGTCAAGAACTAAAGTCTTGTGATCAGCAACGACGAATAGATTTTGCTCTGCGATTTCTGGCTTGTATGGAACTTGACGATACATGGGCTCGAATGATGTTGTGGTCTGCTGAGGTACATTTCTCTCTTCATGGGGCTGTAAATGCACAAAATTGCCGAATATGGGGAACTTTTCGTCCATCTGCTGTGCATGAAAGACCACTACAAAGTCCATACGTTACAGTATGGTGTGGATTCACTGCAGAGTTTATAATCGGATCATTTTTCTTTGAAGAGTCTACACCTCATGGCCTGTACGGTTACTAGTGCACTATACTGCATTCTTCTAAGAGATCACATTATTCCCGCTCTGCAAGAAAGGCAATGCTTAGAGACCATAGTGTTCATGCAAAATGGTGCCCCTCTCCACGTTGATCGACAAGTGAAGGAACTGTTCCGTTCAACATTCAGAAATGATCGCATCATTTCTAGAGACTTTCCGCAGTTCTGGCCAGCCCGATCAGCAGATCTCAATCCTTGTGATTTCTGGCTATGGGGATACCTGAAAGACAGAGTTTACCGTGGCAGCATACGGACGCTTGTCGATTTGAAAGCAAGCATTAAACGGGATGTAGCCAACATCCCCAATGAGATGCTACGCGAAATTGTGTCGCACGCAGTCCTCCGTTTTCAGAGTGTCATCTCAAGTGAAGCACATAGAACAATATCTGTAGATTTCTAAGTTCTGATATTAAAATCTAATCCTAAGTTAAGTATTCCATTTCATGTTTGCAGTGCCAATCTCTCCCCTGGTGGCGGAAATTTGAACAATTTTTTTTTTTTTTTTTTTTTTTTCCTTCTACAGATCGCTTCCCCGTACCCTAAATGACACACTCACCGATTTTCACAGCGCTATCTCTAACCGTTTTGACACTAGGGTCTCCTGAATAGGGAAACTTATTTTATAACCACCGGTATATGCTTGTGGGGATTGACTAACCTAATTGCAACCCCATGGACCCATCGATTACATAAGGAAACTTGCTAATCATAACTCAGTTAATCACGAGCGATTCTGGATGCTATCCCAATTGAATCTATTGTACGAGGCCTACAGCTAAGATTTTTCCCAGTGAAAATCCGAAACGAATGCCCACAATTTTATTCCGCTCGTGTAACGTTGCATATAAAATGTAATGGAAATGTGAAAATTTTAAAGTTACCGCTAGTATCTTGCAGTTTTAAATACCACGTCAGATGGCAGGGCTACACATTGATGTGCATGTGAATCAGCGGTGTGTCATTGAGTTCCTGAATGCAGAGAACACTGCGCTAATTGAGGCTCACCGATGTTTGAAAATGTTTATGGAGACATTGACAGTCGATGTGAGCACAATTACGAGTGGTAGGCGAGGCGAGGCGTTGTCGGTAATGGTAGTAGTAATTTGAAAGACGCGCTAAGATCAGGTTGTCTTTGCACTACAGCGAGAATGGAAAATGAGCAGAGTGGATAGACTTATTCGGGAAATGTGTGCGAAAGTGTGAATAGGCTTTAATGCATTGAAAACAATACTGGAATCTTGGATATGGGAAATTGTGTACCAGGTGGTTTCCACATCAGATCACAAAAAGCAGAGAGTGCAGACTTATGCCAATCTTCTGGAGTGATTTAAATTGATGGACAACTCTTTCCTTGATAGCATCATCCCTGAAGATGAGACCTGGTACGTTACATCACTGTCGAACAGAGTCAAAGCGGCAATGTGCAGGGTAGCAATATAAGAATTTGCCAATAAATTAAAAATTAAAGACTATTTGCTGGAAAATTACGTTCCATTTTTTGAGACAAGAGAGTGATTTCCTTTAGAATTTCCTGGAACAGGGACTGACAATTTCAGTGAAAGTTAGGAAAGCTCGTACCAGCCACATGTTCAACTGTTTATGTCGAACAGGGCCCCGCGCTCAAATGGTCTAAATCAGTGGTCTCCAAAGTGGGGTGCGCGCACTCCTAGGGGTGCGGGAGATGATTCATTGGGGTGATTTGGTAAGCAGAGCGAGCGATGCAATCCTTCCATTTGGATCAATGTACCTTGTGAGGTGACTTTCTCTGCAATGATTATTATTAAAATCACGTTTAGAAATAAACTTAACTTGGAACCAGATCTTCGGGTAGCTGTGTCCCAAAATATGAAACCAAGGTATACAGCAATAATGAAAAATATTCAAGCACATTGTTCCCACTAAAAAATACTGTTGATTTGATTTATACCACTTTGTACTTTAATTTCGTTTTGTTTTGTATTTTTGCTTCGAATTAGATTGTGATTTTATGTATGCGATTCTAGATATAATGCATACCATGTAATTTTTTTTATAAATTAAATAAATAATATTACATTAATTACATTTACTTCACTTGTTACATTAATGATTTCATATTATTTTGTGCTTGAACTTCGATTTAATTTTGTGATCTTTTAAAATTATATGTGATTTTAGATATAATGCCTTCCATGTAAATGATTTATAAATAAAAAAATATATATTAAACATACATTTAATTTTTTATTCCGGGGGTGCGCGCTAGTTCTTTTAAGTAAAATAAGGGTGCGCGACCAAAAAAGTTTGGAGACCACTGGTCTAAATTATAATATCCGCGTCCTTTCCGCATTTATATCAACGAGCCTAGCGCCGTATTAATGTCTAGTTACCCACATTACTTTTTTTTTTTACTCACATTACTTCTTTTTTTTTTTACTCAAATTATCGTCACTCCAAGAGCGTTTGCGCGAGTCGACTTGAAATTTTATAGAAGTAGAACATATGTCATTCTCAATGTGTGTGTTCCGTTTGATATCGAACATAGGACTTTATTTAAAAATGTAATTTTTATGTTATCCCATTCCAAGCTAAAAATAGTTAAAAATTATTTAAGGTCTTCCATTTCCCAGGAAAGACTAATTTCACTATCAATTATTTCCATCGAAAATGACGTAGAAAAAAAATTAATTATGACGACAGCATTAATGAAATATTTTGCAATTATCTGAATAACGTTTGTGTGCAATAATTGCTTTAATAATATGTAAATGTGTGCGACTATTGGTTCCTATTATTATGACTACAATTATTAAACAATATTGTTGATTAATGTATTAAATATTATTCGTATTTAAAATTTTTGTTCAGTGATCAAGTTATTTAATGATTTCTTAGTTACTGTAAAATTTGAAAAAAATAAATTAAAAAATCACTATTACAAAAACCTCACGTATAAGATTTACACAGAATCTCAGCTCCCGCAAGTAATTCTTGAACAGGGATTCATAAATTTTTTTTGGGCCGGCCCTACGAATAGGCGCTTTACACATGCTAACGTGAATGAAAATTGGTTGGTTAAAATAGTTATGCCACAGTTTTCAGACCCATGATTTCATGTTTTAATTAAATTCTTTAGTTTTAGATTATGTTAATTATAACCACTTAACTATGGATTAGAGGGGGAAAAAATTATTTCCAAATGTATCCTTACCTAAATAGTAATAGTTAAATTTCAACTTAATGCGATTAAATGATGTCGTATATAATAAATAAATAAAATAAATAATACTGGCGGGTAATAGTTAATTTTATGAAAAATAATTTCTTCGCGAAATTAAAGGAAACCGATTTTAACCTCCTGACCTTTTCACCAGTAAATGTTAAAAATTTAAACAGCTTATGAGAGAAACTTTTTAACGTCTCTTTCTCTCTTCCATCCGTATTCTGATGATTCAGAAACCGACACCTCTTATATTTCTACTACATAATGATAACAAAAACCAAGGAAGAAGCTCTGCAATGCCTCTATGATGACATCAGCTATTACCTTTTCCTTGCATCATTTTCGTGACTCACGGTTCGGTTGACGTGAGCCTGTTCCCACATACGGCTTCCATTAGCCTCATTGTTACAGTAGAGAAAATCGAAGCTATAACTCTGCACTTTGTTCCTTTGGGTTCTGTTTCATTACAGGCTTCCTTGTGTGACAGAGAATTTTAATTTAATGCTGGTAACTGATATCCAAGAGCGAAAAAACGTCCCGACGATAATTTACTCTGATATTTTACCTTAGTAAAATACCTTAACAATTATTAATCATATCTCAAATATGATTAATAATGCTACTCATTGCCTTCATTTTAACGTTGAGCAATGGCTCTAAATAATCGATACTGAAACATTATTTTTTAACCAATAATTAGAATAAGCGATGGTGTAAGTTTTGAATTGTTTGGTCAAAAATGAAAGACATCCGATCAAAAATTGGGTGGGGTGAAAATTCTGGAACTTGAAGGTTAAAAGTAGAGAGCCGAGTTAAAATGTGGTTAATTTGAATAATACAATATTTGTGGCAACAGTAAGGAAATATATGCGTACTAGTAGCCCCTTCCTCCGCTTGCTTCTCTTGCTAATCCCCACCCCCTTAGATTCACAAAACAGTTTCACGTAATGAACGTTGGAATGCTGAGAAATGATTTTTAAATGAAGCGAATAATAATTAAAAGATAAATTGAAAAAAAATAAAAGAAATGTATATACTTACAGCTGATACATTTCTGAAAACATCTTTCTACAGATTAATGAGAATCGTATTGATCTCCGCAAGTCCTTTTCACCTTTAAGTTGAATTTCAGTGCCAGCGACAGTTCTGCATCGACACGGTCACGTACAGCTGACTGACTAAAGATAGGCTTATTGTTTATGCTAACGCGATTGAATGTTTTCCTCTGAGATTTGTTAATTATCGTAGCGAAAGCAAACCGTACGTTTGTGTATCAATTCAGCAGTATATATTTACTTAAGAAAATGCTATGAATATCATTACGAAGTATGGCCTCCATGAAAGTGATAAAAGAGGCCGAACGTTGCAGTAGGGAGTCAAAAAGGTGGCGAATATCACCTTGATGAACATTGAAAAATTCTTGTACTTGCACTGTAAGTCAGGCAACAGCGATAAGGGGACTGAGAAGCAGAGGTCAGTTTACGATCCATCATATCCAAAAACGTGTTCGTTAGACCTACAGCTCTATAAACATGCAGGCCAAAGAAGCATGTCCACATCACGTAAGAACTGTCGGGATATAAGAGTCATATGTGGGCAGGCATTATTTTGCTGGAAAATAGCATTTAGGATGGAGTGTAGAACGGGTAGAAGCATTGATCTTAGAATGGTTTCACCATAATGTGTTCCCTTCAACTTACCATCAGTAATGATCAGAGCTATTGTAACTGATGACTTGCCATAGTATGATTTCCGATGTTCGCCCAGTATATGACATCTCTTGATGCAGACTAGATTACCTCTGACTGTGGCGTGTCTCCAGAGGCGTGTACACGGCTCTTACTGTTTGCCAAACAGAAACGTGATTTATCGCTGAAGATGGCACCATTCTTGTCCCCCAAGAAACTCTCTCTCCACTCTGCTGCAGATGTGCTAACGTCGACGGAATAGTGTCAGAGACAGATGAGACGGATGGCGAAAATGCAGCTCCCACTTCTGTCTGTAGCCTGACAATCGTTCTTCCCGACATTGGCATAGACAGGGATGATATTATGATACTATCGTTTTTCGGATATCTGTCGAATCTCCCGTTCTTCTGATTTCATCAGAGCCCTGGCGACATGTCCTAGTACCTTCCTGCACCATTATTACCAGCACTGTCCATCCATTCAGGCTCACATCACAACCTATACTAATGGCGATTTATGGTGCTCACAATCTAACTTCGACAATCCATTGATCCGATCTCCCTTTTAAGTCCGTGAGCTGTATACAACGTCGCCCTACGCGTCTTAAAAGCACCAGGAAGTCTTGGACGGTGATTCGTTTACTATTTTGTTTTCCTGAAAACTTTTTACACTTTTTCTTCACTTTCAGATTCCTGCATCAGAGTAGTAACAGATATTATCAGCCGTTCTACTGCACTGTTCAGATTGACAAGCTAATCGTTTACGTCCATACGTGTTGCAGTTATGCTTTCAAATTTTCAGTTAAATCCGCCCATTCTTTCTAGGTGGGGCAATTTCAACGATAAGCAGTGTATAATGTTGTTAATTGACAATTTAGGCAATACAGCTGGGTCACATTTCCAGTCATTGGTTGACTGAAGAGCGGACTGATCAGGTTTCTGGTCGGGAAGATGTTGTACAGTTCAACAAAGTTGAACTGTAAAGCACCTGTAAGTTGACGAGTCATGAGGACTTGGATACTTCTGTTTCAGAGTTTTATTCTTATTCCTCTGTTTTGTTCTTGGCAATTCTGTATCAAGGACTTCTGCAGTATTTTTTAGAGTACAAAACTAATGCCGTTTTATCTGTATTTATCAAGACGTGTTTATGAGGAATTTTACTGCGATTGGTAGTCGGCACGTCTTTATGAACACAGATAGACGGCTTATGATAAGGTTGTTTGCTGTTCTGTGGTTCGAAGTTTGAGAAGAAAGCTTGTATTTATACGTAGCACCTATAAGAGTCTGTCTGTTGTGCAGATTGATCTAGTAGATGGGATGCCCTTATTGTCTTCATATAGTTAGTACTCAGGCTTTGTTATCTATATATTGCAGATGCTGTCTCGTAATTCACCAGAGTACGGTGGTGCAGAGAAGGAACATGAAGATGGTAGTTCATCTTTGCATCAGACTCCCGAGATCGGAATGTTTCGAGATAATGGGTATGGGAATATTATCAAGTACTGAATTGACAATGGTGGGGGATTTATTCATTGAATACACAATACTCTTCGATTTTTCTGGGTGTATTCATAGTCCAAATCATAGATAATTAGTAATCTGGATTGCTGTTCTGCGCATCTCCTCACCGATTTGTGTTAATATTGTTCCCTAGTTTGTCGAAAGCTGAATTCATGTTAATATTAACAATGAATAATAATAGAATAACAACAGTAATATTGAATATTAAAAAAAAAAAATCTTTGGGGTTACGGACTCAGTGCATATTCATAGATCTTAATATGTACGAGGGGTTTCCGAAAAGTAAGGTAACACATTTTTTCTCTCGATGATGTTTAATAATACGAAGTTGAAATTACACACCAAGAAATAAGTGAAGATGCATTACTTCTCCACAAAGTATCCAGTTTTATTGATGCACTTGTCCCAACGATGGGCCAGTTTATCAATACCAGTACTAAGAAGTCCGTGCCCACACGCAGTAACCAACAACATCACACCGCCTAATGAACTTTCTCATCCGTGGTGAAATGCTTTCCTGAAAGGTGTTTTTCAGAGGACCGAACAAATGGAAGTCTGAAGGCGCTAAGTCTATTTTTAGCGTACAGGAGATTGTGGATGTTTCCAGGTCATGGAATCTTGTTTGCTCTCTGGGATAAAGTTATGAACCCACGTTTCGTGTGTTGTGACTATGCGAGCGAGAAAATCCTCTCCTTCGTTGCTGTATCACAACAGCTTCTCCAGACACATCCCCATGCTTTTTGCTTTGTCCTCCTCTGGCAATTGTCGGGGCAACTTTCGCCAAGGACTTCGTTAACAGTCGATTTGTGTCACTATTTGTGCAATTTCATGCAGTTTCACTCGCCTGTTTTCAAGAACGACGCCGTTAATGTGCGAAATGTCTTCTGTCTTGCTCGATGAAGGCCCGCCCGATGTCGATCTTCAATGTCAAGACGGCGGCCGCTTTAAATTCATTGCATCAAAAACACACCTGCTTCTTTGTCATCACCTTTTCACCATACACAGCAACCAGTTCACGGTGAATGTCACTTGGTGAAGACCCTTTTGCTTGCAGAAAGCGAATAACTTCACGAACACCTGTTTTGGACCACACTCGTACAGTAGCCGCCAATGGCGGTGTTTTTGAACGTTATTAAAGGGTCTATCTGCCCACCGCGTTTCATCTCATTCCATTTCACCATTGTTAAGAAAAAAAAAAGTGCTACCTTACTTTTGAAAAAAAAAAAGTGCTACCTTACTTTTCGGAAACCCCTCGTACGAATAAATGTTTAATCCCATTTTGGGAACACTGGATCAAGAGGGAGATCGAAAGTCCCAACGTGACTTTTACACGGGAGGGAAAAGGAGGTAGCCAAACAAAGTTTTGACACGGTTGACAAGTTATTCGATCTCGAGCGAGAGTTGCATGCTTTGTTTCTCCCAGAAACTTAGTTTCATCCCTCAAAACAAGCAAACCGGTCAGTTTGCATATAAAATATAGCCACTCTTTGTTGCCTTAATTGCCTAACACATTCTAAATGACTCTCTCTATAACAACCAGTTCAGTAATTTAATAGCCATAAGTTTATAAAAAGAAAAAAAAAAAAAACCGAATAAAACAGATGAATATAATGATATTTTATTGTTAAGGCTGCCGTAGCCGAGCGGTCAAACTTGAGGGTGCATTTGTATGTGTATTTGAGTTGACCTTGGTTCAAGTTCGTTTGACTGCTATATACGATGATGCTTTTGTATTGCATTTCTATCATGTGAACTTTTCTGTTGACAAGATAAATCGTGATATTATGTGGTCGTCCCGAATTATAAAGAGAAAATTTGTTTTAAGGCATACCAAAGTGTTGGTCATATGATGTTGGAGGACGCAGTCGGATATGCGAAACTAATGAAACGAGAAAAAGGTTTTCCTTTATTTTATTATTCTAAATATAATATTTCGTTTAGTAAGTTGTATGACTAAAAGAACTCTTAAACTCTCTGTATACCAAGCGGTGTCAGAATTTTCTCCAAATTTTGTTTTTTCTAAATTTTCTGCATTTAGTTATTGTGTCACTTTTATTGTTATATAAAATTAGAACGAGGTCAGGGCCTTCACTCCAGTTTTTTAAAGTATGCTCCAAAATTTTATGAATCAAAGGAATCATGATTTTATTGCTTCCTAATTGTTATTTGTGTAGCCTGCTTATGTTTAAGGAGGTGATTTTTGGACATAAAGATTCAGTTATCTTTCCCACACTCTCGGATCGCGGATCGGAAAAACCAAAAGGAAGTGTTGACAACTGTTTGCGAAGACATTGCCAACTACGTATAGTGTGTATTGTGATATATTGCAATTTGTTTAATTAGCTTTAGCAGCGAGAAAGCAAGCTTATCATCAGCCACACACACACACACACACACACACACACACACACACACACACCACTTCACGTATTCATTCCCTCCAATATTCAAAGTATTCTATTTTCTGCGGGCTCCAGGGTTCCCCTATCCGCCGATGAAGAGTAACTATACATTATTTACAATTTGTGGTTTTGCAAAACATCTTGATCCACCAAATTCACAGGAATGATTACAACCAATAAGTCTCTTGCCTGAGACCAATGTAGTATAGCCACATATTTGACTATATATCCATAACACTTGGAACTCAGTAATTACAATATGTTAAAGGCACCAATTTCTATAATTAACCTTCACAACTTATACAGATAGTTAAAACCTACAAAGGTTGGCAGGGTTGTTAATGGCAGTGTGCTACTGCAACAGGATCTAGATAATTTGGGCAGATGGGCTAAGAAGTGGCAACTGAAGTTTAACCTTGACAAATGCAAAGTACTGCATATGGGTAGAAGTAACGCCAGAGAAACGTACCAACTGTGTGGTACTACACTTAAGGTGGTAGAAAATGAAAAAGACCTGGGAGTAATTGTGCCGTCAGATATGAAGTTTTCTGAGCAATGCAGACAGACTGCCAGGGCAGGCCATGGGGGTTTTGTCAATGATATATAGGAATTTTGCTAGCAGGGAAAAGGAGGTGATTGTCCCTTTGTATAAGGCAATGGTCAGGCCACGCCTTGAGTACTGCGTACAGGTCTGAAGGCCTCATTTTAGGAAGGATGTAGATTTGCTTGAGCGTGTACAGAGAAGGGCAACAAGATTGGTGAGGGGAATGAAGGGATCCTCTTACCAAGAGAGGCTTAAGTTCTGCAAATTGCACTGGCTGGAGACTAGGCAACTGCGCGGAGATCTGATTGAGGTGTATAAGGCCTTGAATGGGTTGAGCACGCTGAATTCTGATGGGATCCTTCCACTTGTTCAGATTACGAACCTAAGGGGGCATAAATTCAAATTAAGAAAAGACAGATGTAGAATAAATGTGCGGAAATTTTCCTTTAGCCAGCTGGTGGTTAATTGCTGGAACGAACTTCCATTTGTCATTGTGGAAGTTGCTAGGTTAAATAAATTTAAGGAGGAACTGGACAGGCATTTGAAGGGAATGGTGTGATTTTTTTTTTTTTTTTTTTTTGGCTGATGCTGCATAAGCTCATACACTTGTTTTCTTGCATCACATGCCACCACTACTACCACCACCACCACCACCAGTTCGGTTACAGTGAAGTCCGACATCTATCTTACAATTTATAGAATTTAAGATTTTCAATTTATGCACCTTATTAGAGGCCGAAGTCCCAGGACAGTGCCCACCCAACAGTGAATCTGGCACATTGACTTATATATACTAAATGCTAATATTGCCGTCCGGCAATAAATACAAATAAATTTCCTCATAAGAGGTCCTGTAACAATACGATTAATACCAAGGCAACTATATACAGTGGTAGTAGACTAATAACATAATTATTCTCAGTCGGCAAGTCCTTTCCTTCTGTGGAAAGCCTTGTCTGCAAAGTTAGCCAGTACCTGATAATTTTCTTTAAATTCTAAAAACTTGGTGAAGTTATTTACATCATAAACTTCCGTCAATGTCTGAAATTCAAATCGAATATCTACATACTATGGACATTCTAAGATTACATGTTGGACTGTCTCCTCTGAGCCACATTTACATAGAGGAGACGCAGCCAAACCTAGAGTAAATAACTTTGAGTTTAGGCTGCTATGCCCGAATAGAAGGAAAGTTTAGTGAAGACCTGGGTTAAACCAGGGCCAATGTTTTTTGTCAAGTTTAGCGACTTGAGGTATAAAAAGGGCAGTAATTCTTCCAGTGTTGTCATTAGTCCATTCGTTTTGCCATTCCTGGAAGAACTGGTTTCTTAATCTAGTGTTGTCTTCTTTCACTGGCACGTCCAGGTTAACAGAAAACTTATTGAAATGTGCTGCAATACCCTTCCTTCTACAATACTGAAAGTAATTGTACGGCACTTCGTATTTAATTGGCAGTTTGCCGTTGATTACCTGTAGCGCTGATGTTGAAATCGTGCGACACGCTCTTGAAGTTGCAATCAGGAAAAAGCGCTGGGCTTGAGCCAAGATTTTTTCCACCATGACTCTACGTGTACGGGGGCCCCAAGCGCCCGCAGCATAGCAGACAATAGGAATAAATATGCATTTGTAGTACAGCTTGAGAGTGGAGGGTTTCAAACCCCAAGAACCTTTGGTATTTCTGATTATTTTGCCTGTCAAAGTCTTGATTTTGCTTAGTACATATTTAGCAAGGGTAATGAATTGAAGTTTGTTATCTAACATAATTCCTAGGTATTTGTAGGAGTTAACTAATTTTATTGATTTTTCTCTAATCTTAATACTTGGAGGTCTATTTGGGTTTAATTTTCCTTTGAGAAGAATTTTTGTTTTGGGAACAGAAATAGTTAATTATGTGTACTACACCACTCACCTAGGTCTAATAGGACTTCATTAGCACGGATTTCAAATTGTAGTCTGGAGTTTCCAGAAACAAGAATAATTAAATCGTTGCGTAAGCGATCTTAGTAGTGCAATTATGTTAGGTAGCCAGCCACCCATCAAGGAGCACGTTCCAGCATACTGGTCGGAGAACTGATCCCTGAGGGCAACCGCGAGTCACCGGTCTCGCAACAGAGCAGGATCCACTGGAGACCACAAGTGAGCGATTCTGGAAATAATCCGTGATGAGACGATAAATAGGCACGGAGACCCCGCCCTCCTGGAACCTTTCCAGGACAATTTGCCACCAAACAGTGTCAAAGGCCCCCTTTGAAGTCCACAAGAAGGCCGAGGTCATACTTTTCATTGGAGGCTGAAACATTATTAAAAACTAGCTTAAAGGCATCCACTGTAGACATCCCAGCAGTGAAGCCAAACTGATATCTGTAGTTTAGGTTTCTTTCTTTATAGTACTTTTTGAATCGCGTTACAATCAGCTTCTCTGGTAATTTTCCGAAGACCGGAAGTAAAGTGATTGGGCAGTATGAATTTGCCTGATTTGCTGTTTTGTTGGGATTCTTAATGAGTAATTTAAGATTTGCCTTTTTCCAAGGAGAGGGGAATGATCCGTATTGTAGGCAGGCATTAAAGAGGTTCATCATCAGTTGGGGGTAGGTGCTCCAGATTCTTTTAACAATGGTAACTTCTAATAGGTCCAGTCCAGGGCATTTGCTATCACGCAAAGTCGCAACAGCAAGACCTACCTCGTCCCTATCAAAATCATCTTCGTGGCTTTGGCCCACGTAGGAAACAAACAGGCATTCTAAACGAATGCCTGTTTGTACCGGACTTTCTGGTACAGTTTCACCCAGCATAATCAGTTCATCCAAAATTGTTTCCATAGTCTCGGCCCATGTCAGAGTTTCGGAGTAGGTGGTAGATGACTTTCATCAACTGGTGAAATACCACCACTTTGCTTATTGGAGGCTTGAAGTGGTGAAACCCATGTTTAGTCTCCAGAGCAAAGTTTCCGGCATCCCCCTCCCCCCATACTTCTCCTTCAACCCTTGCACGGTACTAAGTACTGTAGGTTTTGATACCTTTCGTGTTTGGGGTTTTCATAAAAAAAAAAAAAAGTACAGAGGAGAAGATTTCCCTCGGATGAATTTTGTCAAGAGTCGGCTTGTAGATCAAGCCCCAGGGCTCCCGGTCCATAGTTTGTTTAACTAAGCGTTCCCAAGCGGAGCGTTTTTCTTTGTAAATATTGTTGAAATATGTCTTTCTCGCATTTTTGTATATTTCATTCAATCGGTTTATCTCATATTCAGGTCTCCTAGCTCTCTGAACATCTCGTCTTGCGCTCTTTGTATGATTCCTTAGAGTAGAAACGTTCTGGGACCATCATGGAACCGAATTTTGTCTTCTCTGTTTCTTCTTAATCGTCTCGTCGCATATTTCGGTGATAATTGCCATCAATTCTTTTAGATATTGGTCCAGAGTAAGATCTGTCAAATTTTTCAGTTTTTCATCCGTGAATTTTTCCTTATATAGTTTATCAAAAGGATTTCAATTGATTAGTCGAGTTTTGTATTTGGGGAAGTCATGAGTGACTCTCAAAGCTGCTGCGTTTTCATTAGATATTATATCAAAGGTTATTACATTGTAGTCGTTTACCGACCAAGAGGAGTGAACAGTCCAGTTTTCTATGCATCTCCCGAATGTTGCATTTGACAGAGTGACATCTATGTAAGACTGACCAGAAGGAGATGAGTAAGTGGGCTGATGCCAAGGGGAGTTCCATACGATCAATCTGTTAGTTATTATGAATTCCTCCAGTAATTCACCTTTATTATTCATTATGGGGTTGTTCCACATGGTGGAAGAAGCATTTGCGTAGGTCATGATAACTATCTTTTTTTGTCTGATAACCTAATTAAAACTGTCTCAAGGAAGTTTAGATAAGGCTCAATTTGTTGAGAATGCTGTGAGCACTGCATGTAGATTGAGATGAAGAATATTTGTCCAAAACTACCTTCGTATGCACATGCCGCATGCTCGGAGCAGAGACCATTTACCCTTGTGATCGTGATCTGCTTGTCCGCTATAACAAGAGCTGCCCACACCCTTGCCACAGCATTTGCATCCTGTCCTGTAACAGACACCCTACAGCCATTTGGTAATCCTTTAACTTTGCCTTTGTAGGAGTATAATTCCTGAAGTCCTAGTATGTCAATTTTATGATCCTTAATTATTTTGGAGATATCACTCATTGCAGATGCAGAACGTTAGCAGTTTAACTGTAATATTTTTAAACTCGACCATGCTGTACATTTTTTTTATCTTGCTGAATGTAATATGTGCGAGATTTGGTGACCTCCCGAGCTCGCTAGAACTCAGGACACTTCGAGTCACATATGAGTGATCTGATTTCCTCTTTTTTATTGTGTAGTTTGGGCATTTAACGGGTGATTGAGGAGTGGGACAAGATTCTGACCGATGACTTTGCAGTCCACAATGCCCACATGTGTAGTCCTGCTGTCTACAATTCTAGCCGAATGACCATAAGCCAAACATTTAAAACAACGTGAAGCGATAATAAAATCATTCACTTTGTGAACCGACCAGCCCAGGTAGACGCGAGCCCCATCTTTTAATATGATTCGCCCGATATAGGCAGAAACTTCAATTATCCAGTGTTTGTTGTTTTTGTTTTTAAACGTCTCAGTCAGATCACCTAACAGGTGCCTACTCTCGAGACGCTGTAATTTGCAAAACTTAAGACTTTCTTGGTAAGAGCATCCCTTTGTTCCCCCCCTCGCCAATCTTGTCCTTTTCTGTACTCGTTCCGGCAGCTGTACACCCTTCCTAAAATGAGGCTTCAAGACCTGTATGCAGTACTCAAGACGTGGCCTGACCATTGCCTTGTACAATGGGATAATCACCTCCTTGTCCTTGTTAGTAAAATTCCTGTATATCATTGACAAAATCCCATAAGCTGTCCTGGCAGCCTATCTGTATTGCTCAGAGAACTTCATATCTGACTGCACAATTACCCCCAGGTCTTTTTCATTTTCCACTACCCTGAGTGGGAATGACCACCGCATATCCCCGGAGCAATATGGCCTTAGTTGCTAATGCTCCTAAAAACCAAACAACAACAACTACTCTGAGTGTAGTATCACACAGTTGGTATGTTATTCTGGGGTTACTACTACCTATATCTAGTACTTTGCGTTTATTAATGTTAAACTTCGATTGCCATTTGCCTAACTTCTCTAGATCCTGTTGCAATAGCATACTGTCTTTAACCACTCTTCCAACCTTTGTGTCATCTGCAAACTTGGAAGTTAAGCCTGAAGCCTTCATCAATATCATTAATAAATGTAGAAAACAACAATGGGCCCAACACCGAACTTTGGGGACTCCACTAATAACAGTGGTCCATGAAGAGCAATACCCATTCATTACCGTTCTCTGTCTTCTCCCATTCAACCTACCCATAGCTGCAACTTGCCCTTAATGTCACGCTGCTCCAGTTTGTACAGCATTCTTTAATGTGCAACAGCATCGGCGCCTCCGTAGCCAGGTGGGAAGGAGCAGCAGTGGCACACGATTAGACCGGGGTTCGAACCCATCACCACTAAATGCAGAGGATGCGGAAAGGTCAGGGAATGACCACCGCATATCCCGGAGCAATATGGCCTTAGTTGCTAATGCTCCCAAATAACAAACAACAGCAACAGTATCAAAAACTTTCCTGAAATCCAAGTATATGATATCAAAATTATTTTTTGCATCGAGTTCCTCTGTCAATGCGTCATAGTATTCAGTCAAATTGGTGAAACAAGATTTCCCCTTAACAAACCTATGCCGTGTCTGAAGTATAATTGTGGCTTTGTCGAGATGATTTTGCATTATTGCTTTTACCAGTGACTCTATTATTTTCTGTGGAACCTAACTTAAACTAATAGGTCTGTAATTACTCGTGTCACCCTTTGATCTCCTCCCATGTGAATTGGGAATACATTTTCACATCTCCAGTCCGCGGGAACTTCCCCTGAATCCAAGGATGCTCTTATAATTATGGCTGACAGTTTGCTTATTTCGTTCGCTGCTCCCTTAATATAATTGGATAGATCCGTCAATCATTACGTTATTATTAGACTACTTTGTTATAAGACTACAAGTGATTATAACTTTAATGGTTTTTAAATTTTGTTTAATTGTTTTGTATTCCTATGTGCATGGAAAAATATTGAATCTATGTTGTTCTTAAATAAGTTGTTAATAGTAAATAATTAGAGCCTATATAACATACAGGGTGTTTCATAACATGTAGGCCTTACTGTTAGGATCGTTTCAGGAACTGAAACCAGTGGAAAAAAAGTTTATATAAACGTGTGTCCTGTTCTGAATGGGTGCGGAGCTATGGCTGTTTGAAAACTGTTTTTATTATTTTTTGTCTTTAAAACTCCATAGACATTTAAAAAAAATTAGCTATAATTTTCACTGTTAAAAAATGATAACATAATATATAAGAATGACCAGCCACTTCTTTTTCTTCTATTTAAAGTTTGTTTTTATTTTATTTTTGAACAGAAATATACTTGCCACACATTATCTACTTTTCACGGTCATGATTTTAAGGATTTATCATCATGAATTAAGCTCGTTTCTTAATAATTCGAAATACTGTATTTTAACTGACCTCCGATAGGGACGTGTTTAAAATACTTCCTGCTGATTATTTGATGACATGTGTAAGTAAAACGACCTTCTCACCATATCAGACAAACTGTAGCAATAAATAATTTGTTGGATAACGAAAGGCGACTTATTCCCTCAGCAGATTTATGCTCCTCCCAAGTTCCTAGAGTGGATTAATCAACTGCTTTCGTCCGCTGTAAACCGGCGGATAACAAGCTTATCAGGAATCACCGAACTTAGAAAGGTGTTTTCAGTTGTACTTTACGAGTAATGACCGTATGAAGTTGTATTCTAGGCTATTGAGTAATTGATTAGTCGATTTTTTTTAATATTCGATGCCATTGAGCCTGATCTATTAAAATAGTGTTTTTCTTATTGTGATGCTCTAAATAATGATTGTAATTTATCAGTTGAAAAACCTATTAAATGGGGAAACATTCAGAGTTCACTTTGTGTGGCTTATTTCTTTTTGTTATTACCATACTGTCCAAAGTATTTACACACGCCTCCAAATCAGGTCCGACCGGCCGTATGCAAAGAAAGAACAGCTCACAAGTGTCCTTACAGACTGGACGTCGCACCTGACATGCAAATTGAGTTGTCTACAATCACTTTCAACTTTAAAGGACTTTAATGGTATTGTTTTTTCGTCTCGCAAAGCTGTGTGCGAGTTGCAGTTTGGTTGGGAGATATCATTCATTTGTTAGTGTACACTGCTACAGTTTGAAACTATTTAGATAGTTTCAAACTGTATACAGTAACAGACGTGAAAAGACTGAAGAACGAAGATGCAACAATCAAGAAATGGTCTAGTACAGTAGTTCCCAAACTGTGCTCCGTGGATTCCAAGGGATTCGCGAACAGTTCCGAGGGGATCCGCGGACAATTTTTTTTAATAGCTACTTTCAATTTTACTTATTTTTAAAAACAAAATGTAAATATCCTTACAGACTGGACGTCGCACCTGACAATGCAAATTGAGTTGTCTACAATCACTTTCAACTTTAAAGGACTTTAATGGTATTGTTTTTTCGTCTCACAAAGACGAAAAAACAATACCATTCTTCACACTAGTAGCCTATGGTACGATTCATTGTATACTCAAATAGTGATAGTTTATTATTCAGTTACTTTTTTTGTGTCAGTCTGAAAAAGGTAGATTGTAAACATATAATAAATCAGTTTTGAGATATAAATTTTTAATTTTGAATACCTATCGTCCGGACACCCCATATTTAAGTGAGCTAGGATGTGGGGATCCGTGGTTATTTTTCGAAGTCAAAAGGGGTCCGCGAGCAAAAAACTTTTTGGCAACACTGGTCTAGTACAGCGGTCGCCAACCTTTCGGATCTCACGGACAACTAAACTCAAAATTTTGAAACCCGCGGACCACTACCATGATTTTTTTCCATAAAAGTAACATTCTAAATATGAAATGGTACTTACACTTGTTTTTGCACTCAAGTTATTTGCAAAAAATTGGATATCATTAATGTTAATATAATTAGTAATATAATGGCCTTATAATGATAAAAAAGTATAATAAATAAACGCAGATATGTTCATTATGAAAAATGCAAAAAAACATTTTATATTTTATTTTATTAAAAAAGAATTAACAGAAACAATTAATATTAACAATTATCAAATATCAGTGCGCCTTGACAGAGGTGTATAAAGGATTAATTATAGGAAAATAATTAGTTTTACATTTGTTGCTGCTTGTTTGAAATAAGCCGTTGGATTCTTGGCTCCAATGATGTTACTGCAACGCGGAGAGCCCTTTGTATTTCTAGCTGACAGCGGTACTTGTTTTTAATTGCCGTAACTGATGAAAATGTCTTTTCACACATATATGTAGTTGCGAATGGAATTAAAATTTTGATGGCCTTTTCACTCAGCACTCGGTATTCACTTTTTACAGAAAGCCAAAAATTAGATCTTGTTAGGGACGAGTGGAATTTACCTTTGAGGCTGTCCTCGGATGATAGATTGATTAGGCTTTCTTTTTCTTTCATGTTCAAATTACTATCCTCGATTTTCGCCGAAAATGGATCTATTATCCACTTATTTCCGTGTCTGGGGTCCTCTTCCTTTGGGTAATAACGACCAAAAGAGTCAGTGAGCGACTGTAAGTGCAATCGAACAATAGTTATTACCTGTCGGTTGACATCCTCCTGTTTCATATAATCATCAAAATTTGGGAACATTTCCAGATCTTCTTCAGCCAACCGCGTTTGCCACAGAAATATCTTCCTTTGAAATGTATCCATTTTGCCTCGTAGTGTGAACACGTCCGTAAGCTGTCCTTGCAAGGACGTGTTCAGCTCGTTTAACAGAGGAGAAAAAAAAATATCTGCCAGGTATGCAAGCTTGGATAATCGGACAAGAGATCACGGAGTCTCGAATTATTTTGCTGCTGGAAACTTGACTTCTTGGCGCAGGTCGAACAGGGGAAAAGTGCTAACGCAAGGTTAGCACTTTTCTCCTCGACAGCCATCTCACCTCAGCATGAAGAAGAACATGAGTATGCAGAGAGCCCATTTCTTCACAAAGTGCCTCAAATATGCGAGAATTGAGGGCTTTGTGCGAATTTCGTTTACAATTTTAATTACATCAGAGAGTACTTCGTGCAGTTCTAGAGATAATCTTTTCGCCACAAGTTGCTCACGATGTATAATACAATGAGTAAACAGGATGTCTGGGTGTCCAACGTCTTTCACTTTTGCAACAACTCCTGAACGATGTCCAGTCATGTTTGCTGCACCGTCTGTGCATATCACAACACATTTCTTCTATTCAATACTGTGTTTCGGGAAATAACCATTAAGTGCATTGAAAATTTCAGAGCCGGTTGTTCTACCCGACAAGATTAGCGAACAGAGGAGTTCTTCCTTTAATTCTCCTTGGCAATCAAACCTCACAAAACAAAGAAGAACTGCCTTGTTAGTTATGTCTGTTGATTCGTCAAGTTGAATTGAATAAAACTTAATTTTTCACAAGTGCAATCACTTGATTTTCAATATCTTCTCAGCCATGTTTTCAATTCTGCGCTTCACAGTGTTAGCGAACATAGGAATTCCTTTCAGTTTCTGGACAGCCTGTTTCCTCAAAACCTCTTCACAGACGTGTAACAAGCAAGGCTTAATTAATTCTTCTCCAATCGTATACGGCTTTTTACATCTCGCGATTTGAAGTGCTATCAAATAAGAAGATTTTACTAAGTACTTATCTTCAACAGTCATTGTTGCTAATGAACTTTTTTGCTTTTGCAAATTTTCACGCATCCTTTGGAAGTATTCAACTGGCTTTTTAGCTAAATCTGGGTGTTTTGACTGCAAGTGCCTGCCGAGTTTCGAAGGTTTCATGGCATCATTGGATAAACTCTCAGAACGTATAATACAAAGCGGCCATGGATCCAGTTCACTTCCAGGTTCTTGAATAAATCCAAACTTCAAGTAGTCCGCATCATATTTTCTTGAAACTTTGACCTTTTTCTTTTCTCCGCCTCCAGTTCTAATGTGTTTTCTGATGATGCCTTGCGGTGGCTGCGGAGGCTCTGATTCATTAACCAACTCATGACAACGCAATGTATTATCTAAGAAGCTCAAAATGCTTGTTTGCTTTTTCTCACTCATTGGGGTTATTTTATTTGAATCTAAAACCAAACAAGAAATAAGATAGTTATCGAACTCAAGCTCTTTGATGCCATTAAATATCACACTGTGCACAGTTAAAATAAAAATATCACTGGTCACTTACCTAAGAAGAGTATCGTATTGAATAAACACCAGTATAGCGTTGACGAAAATTCGCTTCTTGAATAAACCCAACAATAGAAATAGCTTTCTATATTTTTTTACAATAAAAGCATCGCTAATACCGTATATTGCACTGGACCTTTTATAAACATGCAACGTAATAAGGCGAAAATTGCAAAAAAGTAGAATCAGAATATAATGAAACATTTTAATAAACACGAAAATTGCAAATATATTCAAATTACTCTGCGGACCACTGGTCTAGTACACCAAGTACAGTTACGTAGAGGAATCAGTGATCATCAGGATGATGATTGTCATCTGAACAGTTGTCTCTGCAAACAGTGACGGTAAGAATCTGTGCATCAGCCAGTCATCCGTGGGATGTTGCGGAGTCTTGGTTTTTATGGTGCGAATGCAACTCACTTGACCCGCCACAAAACTGATGGACCTGCATAAACAGAGCAAAAAGCTTTTTCCTAATTTTGAACACGCAATACGAAGTGTGAGAACGTGGATTTTGTTAAATTATGTGTCAGTCATTTTTATTATTAACCCCTTTCTAGTGTATCATATCCCTTTACCTTGGAACCAACTAAATAGTAGTTCTAATTTTTAGAACTGAACAATGGTTCCTCACTTCTCCAAGATCCACATAGCCATTTGACTGCACTAACATTCTCTTTTCCTCTTTTTTTTTTTTTTTTCTCTCCTCTTTTTCCCCCCTCATTTTTTCCCCTCAGAAGACTCTCAGGTACGTGAGGTTTAAAAGATTTCTCAAGATTTAAAATCGAGAATACTTTAGCGTGGCAGGGTGCATGTCTCTCTGGAATAATAAGGCATAATAACAAACAAACAAACCTGATATTTATTTAACAATTACCTGTACATAAATCAAAATTATTGAATACATCAAAGATTATCAATCAACACATTTCCTACCACTTTCATTTATTATACTAAACACCAAGGACTAAGTTATTCATCAGAATATTTTCCATTAACTATCATTCACAGTGTTAAATACTCCAAAGACTAAATTATATAACAAAAGATTCTCCATTAACACATTTCTTCATAACTCATAAAAATTATTATCCCATAATTTTATGACAAAAAGAAACCTCTTAAGCTTACATACACGTCATCAGCTTCTGTTCCTTCTCTCCAGGCATGTCTTTGCACTACCAAGAAGGAAACTCACTCCCACTCACTCTTTCCCTTCCCCTTTTATTTTTCCTGTTGTTGTTTGTTTATCCTAATTATACACTTGTTATCGCCCCCACTCTACAACAACACTTATAGGTTATATTTCTGGCCCCTTACAAACTATACTGTCTCTTGGACCAACCTTACTCTAACAATCCTACTCAATTTCAGTCTATAGGCTAAGGTAATAACCATAGTGGGAATTACTTTTCTTTCTCCCTTTCTTTTTCTCTCTGCATGGAACTCTTGATCCCGACCTTTACTTACTCCAACCAATCTATCCTTTCCTGAAAGTGCATAGTTTCCGAGTTCTGTAGCTCATATTTCTCCTCATATGGACATTCCTTTGCTGTTCTCATCAGATCAGTCACATATATATGGACCCTTTCAGTGTCTTTCTTTTGACGTGTGTTTCAGACCCGGACACAGCATTCAAGTGCGGTCTTATCATTGATTTGTATAATGAAGATTAACCTTATTTTCTCTAGATGTAAAGATATGGTTAATCATCGGCAGTGCATTGTGCACATTTCTGGTTACCTACTTACACTGTATGTTCATGACTGATTATATCAAAGAAGAAAAATTTCTCCCACCCTTCCTTCCCCCACTCCCCTCTCCTCCGTTCATTTACACCCATTAGCAGAGCTTCCCTTCCAGTGTGCAAGCTGTATTTGTATGATGGCAATTCAAAGTCATTCGGAGGGAACCTGGCCCGATTTGCATCATTACCTATTGTTTTTCATATCCTTGTCGATATCATTCAAAAAAAAAAAAAACAAAAATCGAGAACAAGAGTGGCTCCATACATGGCACTTGTCATTGAAGAGTAGCCAAATGTACCAGTCATCTTCCTCCTGTTCTTGAGTTGTCCCTCAAGCCACTTAAGTACCTTGTCAGTGGGCTCCAGCTTGTACAGTAGCCTTCCTCGTAGGACCATATCAGTTGCTTTGATAAGTGTATAATGTCAAAATTGTTTCTTGTATTTAATTCCTGTATGACCACATTATAGTAGTTTATCAGTTTGGCCAAGCAAGATTTTGCATTTACAAAGGCACGTTGTGATCCGGTTCATCCTTAGCTCCCCTTTCGTGTATTGATTAAGACATTTACCTTTTGCAATTCAGAGGGATTAGTCCTGATTTCATCGGCGACTTCATGATTAATCCTAATAGTTTTTGTTATGAGAACCCCAAGCACGAGCGGTATTAGAACCTATAGTACTTAGTACCGTGCATGGGTTGATGGTTGAGAAGTTGGAAGAAGATAATTGTTGACATTAGACTTGAATTTCTGCAGATTGTAATTTTCAGAAAATACGTATGAAGGGAGGTTGTTCCAGAAAATGGACGTTAATGAATAAATGAGGAAGAAGAAAAGTTGGTTCTGTGAGTTTTCAGCTGGACAGTAAAAGGGTGTTGACTGGTTGAGGCACGTGTTCGCAGTGGTTTGAAAGAGAGAGCGAGAATTACAGAAGCCAATTCAGAAGAACAGTGCCCATGGAAGCATCTATAAAAAAAGGCATGCAGTAGAAACAGGACGTCTGTGAGACAGAGTGGAGAGTTTTTGTTTGAGGTGAGTTATCAATTAACCTAACTACCCTCTTTTGAATAGAATCTAGAAACTTGAGATAGGTTTTGGAGTCCCAACGCAGATGTGGGAACAATATTCCGTAAGACGGATTTACGATTTGTATTGAGTGAACAGCTGTTTGGAAGTAAAGTAACGCCGAGAGAGAAAGAGAAAATCAAGTTCTTTAGATACAGAGGAAGCAATATTTGT
Source organism: Mastigoproctus giganteus (assembly GCF_048544385.1). NCBI lineage: Eukaryota > Metazoa > Arthropoda > Arachnida > Uropygi > Thelyphonidae > Mastigoproctus > Mastigoproctus giganteus. Next base: position 152,383,816 of record NC_143581.1, on the reverse strand, counting down.
AATGTGCTTATGCCAAGAGGGATTAGAAATTAGGGTAATAGAGATATATGATTGTGCCTAGAAATCAGTGTCATCGAAGATAAGCACAGGAGCAGAAGAATCCTTTTTGCGAGATATAAGACAGGACTAAGTTTTAAAAGGATTGAAATCAATTAGTTATCTTTGCCTATCACTGGAGATCAGTATTTAAGGAATTGATAGTGGATATTCGAGAAGTTGAAGCTGTTTGTGCACGGCAATGTTTCTCAAACTGGAATGTGGAATGTAATGTGCTATTATCAGTAAAACTCTGGATAAGATTTCTGGTCAGTGGAAGAACGTCATATACAAGAGGGAAATGGTGGGAGAAAGAACCGAACGTTGGGGAACACCAGCATTAGTGGAGAAGTTAGAAGACAACGAGCCATTTGCCATTATCCACAGTGAGCGGTCAGAGAGAAAACTGGATACTCAAGTACAAAAAACAGTTGGCAAAATCATAAGATGGAAGCTTATTTAGAAGACTTTTATGCCAGACACGATCAAAAGCCTTTGAAATGTCAAGAGAAACTGCTTGAGTTTCACCAAACTTTTCCATCGAATTTGTCTATAGATGGATAACATGAGCCAGAATATCACAAGTGGATTGACAGTGGCGATTATTGTTCAGATGGAAGGTTTCAAGATAGTTTAGGAGTTCGCGGTTAATTGATCTCCCCATTACTTTAGAAAGAGTAGAAGTAAATGCGATGGGAGGGATTTGTCACCCTCTTTAAGAACTGGCAGGATATGAGTAAATTTGCAAGACCACGTTTGGAATACTGTGTTCAGATATGGAGACTTTATCTGAAAAATGACACTGAACTTCTTGAAAGAGTTCAAAGATGGGCAACTCGAATGGTGAGATGGGCAGAAGGACCACCGTGTGAAGAGACTCCGATTATGTTGGCTACAGAGCTTGGTAACCAAGCACCTTAGAGGTTTCCTGATTGAGGTTTATGAGGCTCTGAGAGGGATTAGTAAAATGAATGAAGGTGGAATTCTCACTGTTATAAAGAATTCCAGAACTAGGGGTCATAAATTCAAATTACAGGGGTTGAGGTTTAGATTAGATTGTATGACATTTTCTTTTAGCCAGCGAGTCGTTGATTGCTGGAACAGGTTGTCCTTGCAACTTGTTCCAGCATTCAAATTGTCAGCCTCAACTATCTGCGAGTTGCCCTCGCAAGTAGTTGAAGCTGACTATTTGAATAAATTCAGAGGTCAGCTGGACAGTCTCCTGTGTGAAGAGGGAAGCATATAATTTGTATTTTCTTATCTACTTGTTTTTTTTTTCCAGTGCAGCAAAAGTCTGTGGCTTCCCTGCACTATATGGTGAATACTATTACTATTATTATTTTCAAGCTGAAGGGAAAACACCTTTGGAACAAGAAAGTCAAAAAAGCGACACAGAACAGAAGTAAGCTCGGGAGTACAGGTTTTGAGATCAAGTGAGAAATCCCATCAGTACCCGGAGCTTTCTTAGCATCAAGATTGTTCAAAATCCGTCTGACATCCTTTTTAGGGAATACCACAGGAGGCATTGAATGGAGTGTACTGAGAATGGTAGGAGAGGTGGTTTATCAAGATCATCAATACATGAGTTAGAAGAAAAGTAGGATGCTATCATGTCAGCTTTCTCTTTGGCTGAAGTGCCAATAGAACCATCTGGTTTTCACAGAGGTGGGAACAGAGATGGGCAAAAGTTGTGGCCAATAGCTTTGACAAGAGATCAGAATTTTCGACTACCATTTGGAAAATCGGAAAGTTCTCTACTGTTAGCCTGTTCTGAATATAGTTTGGACTGATTAATAACTGCTTTACACAACTGTTGCGAGCTTTGGTGTAAGCAGAAAATGAATCCGGCGATTTGGATACAAAACAATTGCGATATGCAACATTCTTATCTTGAACAGCCTTAGCATATTTATTGAAAAACCAAGGTTTAGATAAAGAACGAGATTTTAAGGTGGAGTGTGGAATAAAGGATTTCATCCCTGCAAGAATAATTTACTGATGCGATCTGAGCAAACGTTCACATCAAATTAGAAACAGTAATCTGACTAAGGAAAGAAGAAAAGAAATCTCGCAGATCATTTCATTTTGTATTATTTTAATGGCAAACAACACGAGGTTGAGAGTAACCATGAGAGAAAGGCTCCGTTGGAGAAGAGACCATCACTAAGTTGTGATTTGAGGTGCCTAGAGGACCACTGACGTAATTAGAAGGATTGTTTGTGAGAAAAATATCAAGCGTGTTGGCTGCGTGGTTAGGATGTCTAGTATGCTGGTAGGTAAATGAACAATCTGTGCGAGGTCATTAGTAACTGCAAAAGTCTCGGCATCTGGATCTGCTTGGTCCGTGTGACTAGAAAACGGAAGCCGGCTGGAGTTGAGCATTAAAATCACCAAGGAAAATTACCTCACTGTTAGGAAAGTTGGACTGGAGAAAGTAAAGTTTCAAAGAGAGGAAGTCTGATTAGTGGAGTTGGGAGAACGATAGAGGCAACAGATGAATTTAACAGAATGTGGTGGAGAGATTTTAAGCCAAAGAAAATCGAAAAGAGGAAATTCCATGTTACAAAGTCTCGGACAGGGAATATCAGAGCGGACATATGCACAAGTACCACATTTAAAGCGAAACGAATCATACAGATTGGGACAAACAGATGAGCAGTGGTTGAATCAGCTGATAATTGGGATTCTGTCAGAAAGAGTACATGGGGTTTGGCAGACTATATGTGGAAATGGACATCACTGAGATTGCAACCGAGACCACGTATATTTTTGAAATGAATGAGGAAGTGTTTGGGAGGTTTAAATTTTTTCTCAGATAATTTTATATTAGTTTGACAACTCATGATGTATTCAGTAGTAAGAAAAGGTGGTGGGGGGGACATTCTGTATGAAGTAATGTAATCTTGGATTTGATTTACACATCAAGGCTTAATGTCGAAGTTTGCAGATGATACAAAGGTTGGCAGGGTTGTTAATGACAGTAATGGCAGTGTGCTACTGCAACAGGATCTAGATAATTTGTGCAGATGGGCTAAGAAGTGGCAAATGAAGTTTAACCTTGACAAATTCAAAGTGCTGCATATGGGTTAGAAGTAACCCCAGAGAAACGTACCAACTGTGTGGTACTACACTTAAGGTGGTAGAAAATGAAAAAGACCTGGGAGTAATTGTGCAGTCAGATATGAAGTTTTCTGAGCAGTGCAGACAGGCTGCCAGGGCAGGTGACGGGGTTTTGTCAATGATATATAGGAATTTTGCTAGCAGGGAAAAGGAGGTGATTGTCCCTCTGTATAAGGCAATGGTCAGGCCACGCCTTGAGTACTGCATACAGGTCTGGAGGCCTCATTTTAGGAAGGATGTAGATTTACTTCAGCGTGTACAGAGAAGGGCAAAGATTGATGAGGGGAATGAAGAGATCCTCTTACCAAGAGAGGCTTAAGTTCTGCAAATTGCAGTGGCTGGAGACTAGGCACCTGCGCGGTGATCTGATTGAGGTGTATAAGGCCTTGAATGGGTTGAGCACGCTGAATTCTGATGGGATCCTTCCACTTGTTCAGATTACGAACCTAAGGTGGCATAAATTCAAATTAAGAAAGGACAGATGTAGAATAGATGGGCGGAAATTTGCCTTTAGCCACCGGGTGGTTAATTGCTGGAACAAACTTCCATCTGTCGTTGTGGAAGTTGATAGGTTGAACAAATTTAAGGAGGAACTGTACAGGCATTTGGAGGGAATGGTGTGTTTTTTTTTTTTTTTTTTTTTTTTGCGCTGATCCTGCATAAGCTCATACACTTGCTTTCTTGCATCACATGCCTCTACTACTACATGGCAAGAATGTACCCAGCTCCTTGACATAACGTGGACTCAACAATCCCCTCCCCCATCATATACACTACTTGGAATCCCTCCAGTCACCACCTGGCAAAACTGAGGTAGTGAGATTATATACTATCTCAGTGTTTCCCAAACTTTTTTGCTCGCGGACGATTTTTGGCTTCAAAAAATAACCACCGATCCTCGCATTTAGCTTACTTAAATATAGGGTGCGGGTATCCAAAATTAAATTTATATCAAAATTGATTGCTATATGTTTACAACACGCCTTTTTCAGACTGGCGCGAAATTAATGAATAATAAACTGTCACTATTTGAATATACTGTACAACAAAAGAATGTTTTTTTTTTTTTTTTTTTTGTCTCACAAAGTTGTCTATGGGCCACTGAATTCTCATGTCCTATGCGAAATCCAATCTGTGACGATATTTAGATTTCGTTTTAAAAAGTAAGTAAATTGAAAGTAGTCGCCACAGAAATTATCTACGGATCTCCTGGGATCCGTTCACGGATTCCAAGGGATCAGCGAAGCACAGTTTGGAAACTAGCTAATTCGAAACTAGATGAAATCCATGTTTCATCACCCGTAACAATTCTGGAGATGACAGTTTCAGGATTCCTTCCATAAAGCTCTAAATTCTCCTCAAAACACCATGCTCTGAATTGCTTCTGCACAGGAGTCAGAAATCTGGGACGAACCATGCACTGACCTTTGTCATCCCCAAATGTTTATGGAGGATGTTCGGATATGTCACATTCCCTAGAGATTTAGGACACCTTTAAACGTCTGTCATTCAGCACAAGGATTTCTGCAGCTGACACATTTCTGGAGGAGTCGCTGTTACAGGCCTTCCTGGACGCGGATCATCTTCGATAGACTCTCTATCCCACTTGAATTGTTTTGACCAGAATTTCACCTGGTACTCCGAAGGTACACTGCTGCCATACACCACCACCACCATCCTTTCATGAATGGCCTTCGGCCCATTTCCTTCTTTGGTGAGAAACTTGATGACTGTACATGCTCCAATTTCAGCAAATTAATAATTTGATACAGGTGTCTTCTTTCTTTCTGTTACAGATGCACAACCTAAAAACATAGTGTGGTCAAAATTAGTATGATTCAAGTTGAGATATGTAAGAACATGATAAATCATGAAATATAATTATGGGAGGTACTTTAGGTAGATAATTTATGAACGTCCCTCGTATTGTCTCAGAGTTAGGCATTTATAAAGAGGATGCTGTAATTTTATAACCCACAAAAACAAAGATAAAAAAAAAAAAAACAGAGTGAACTAAGTGATTTGCCAAGTTGGAACTTTTCCAGTGACCTTTTTACTGTAACCAGACGAACATCGACCAGTGAGCTATGCTATCAAGTTCTGCAATAAAGTACGTAGTTCAAAGAAAATGAGAGCCAAATGATGGTATTTGCAAGAAGCATACCATGAATGCAGTACCCTCTGCTGGCGTTAAACTTAGGCTTTCAATTACGGGATTTGGTCTTTATTATATTAGGGGGGCTCTCATAAATATATTTTTGATTTTTAACCACTTCCCACCACCCCCGTTCCGATACTGAGGTATTTTGAAGGTATCGGTTACTGTTTTAAAGTTACGTTGATCAAGACAATTTTGTTTTTTATGACATTGTGTTGTTATGCATTCTCCCTCTCCTAGTTCATTTTGAAATTTATTGTAATTCCTATTACTAGCGAAAGAAAGTAGTGACTCGAGAACTTCTATAAAAAAAAAAAAAAAAAAAAAAAAAAACAATAAGCCTTAAGCATTAATACCATTTAAATATTCCGAAACTAGGGGCGTGCTTTTAACATTGCAAGAGTCCATATTTAAATAAGCTGTGTTTCAAATGAAAGCAGCGGCATAATATACTTGAAGAGAAAAAGGAACACTAGCAAAACATCAGATAAAATGGTTCTAGTTGCAATTTTATTCACGGTTGTGGGGCAGTTTTCCAGCTTAGCATCTTTTTCTACTTAGCAATCGTGTGAGAATTGTTTGCATATGTACCCTAGAATGTGTACACCACCGAATATTTCACAATTGGGTTTTTGTACATGATATTGCTGCACTTGCTGAACGATAGCAAGTCCAGCGTGTCCAACTTTTCATTACCTGTAAGTTATTGTAAATGTTTTATTATTAAAATTAACTGATTTACCTCGCTTCTTATATCCGAATAATTCTTTGGATTCTAAAATTAAATCATTCACTATTATCATTATATAAATACATTAACAAGTTTAATTATTGTGTATTATAATTGATAATAGATTACTTATTGCTTTTTGTAATTTTGGATTACTCGAAACGTATAAATGAATATTACATACAAGTATAATTGTGTATTATTATTATTATTTTTTTTATTTTATATTTTTACAATTGTATTTTTATAATTGCGTATTTTTAGGTATTCTTCAAATGGAAGGGTTTACCGTCTTATTTTGAAAATATGATCCCGACTAGTTGTTTGAGAACGCTACTTCGATTTTGACACTTAGATTATGGGCATCTCGTTATTGATTAACGTCTCGTTTTCCAGGAGCGTTTCTATGAAGCTCATTGATGTCACCACGTATTTTTTATTGCACGTGCTGAACAAAACAGGTATGTTAAATTTACTTATTTTATTATTTGATGTGAAACAGTTATTTCAGCTAACTGACATATTTGTGTTTTTAAAATACCTGATATGTTAAATGATTTGAGAATGCAGTATACGCACGTCAGGATGTATGCATTTAGCCTCATATTAATAAAGGAAAAAAAAAAAAAACCGGTTTTAGAATTATCAGATTACAGGAAAAATATTTTTGCTCTTTTTAGGTCCTTCTTCAAAATAACAAGAAAACAATGTAAGTTAATATATTCGGTGCTGGTTTTAATTTGGTAGTAATCACAGTTCTATTAGATAATCTTTTATATGATCAAATCCACGTGATATTGCAAAATATGGTAATATCCGTACACTTTCTATCTTCCGCAGCAGCTTAGTGGGGTCGATATATCAACATCTGTCCCTTTTTTAGATAGATCTGGACTCGATTCTTGTTGACGACTGATGGAAATTCTCAAAGCCCTCCTCAATTGAGGCTGTTATTAGCGGATCTCATGTGTAACAAGTGGGGTTTTCAGCTCGAACAACAGGCATATTTCATAGTTATGTGAAGTGCAATTTGTAAAATTAGAGAACCTAGGGCTGATTCGAGCATAAGATTAAATTAACTTTGCATCCTTAGGCTCTCAACTTTCGCACATTAGCATCCCAGCATTTCCCGAGGGAAAGATGCCCAGATTTTATTATTTTTCGAGGAGTTTGTTGTAAATTTAATCTACGCCTAAGATCAGGTTTAATCCTTGAAATCTTTCGGAATTTGCGGACAGATTTATAAATTGAATTGCGGATTCGAGGAATTTGCATCTTTGGGCTTATTGAGATTTATTGCGCTTTTTTTTTCCCCATATGGAATTAGTAAGTCTCATAAGGAGAAAGACAAATTATGCTTAATCCTGGAACGCTACCAAGTGGTCCTAGGTACCCCGCTGATATAACTTAGTTAATTACTCCTCGCTAGATTGCACTATTGCAGCGTTTCCCAAACTTTTTTAGTCACCAAACACTTTTCATCTCACAATATATTTAAGGAACACTTACGAAAGACAAGTTTAGCGGGAGCCAAAGAACTGTTTGCTAATACATGTATTTTGTTACACATGACGCATTGTGCACCAGGAGCATCTTTATTTCCAACACATGTAAAGCCGAAATTCAAATAACTGTCATCGTAACTTTTATTAGTTGGTTCCAGTTTGTTCACTTCAGATTTTTGAGGAACAAAAGCTGCGATTGTTCATCCTCACTCTGAAGTGTGACAATATTGTATTCGTTTTCATCGACCACAGTTGAAATACTAGAAGTACTTGCTTCTCGTTTTAAAGTTCCTTTTTTTCAACCACAAATCCATGGTCATTTATTTTAATAATAATATTTCGAAATAAAGTGCAGCCATTATCAATCCACTGCAGGATGAAAGCCTCCTCAATAATTCATGCTGAGGGAAATGGACCATAATCTGCCACGCTGGTCCAGTGCGGGTTGGCAGATCGACCGTATTCAGCAGTCAGGGGCTTGAACCCCGGTGTACTCAAAGAGCGTGTGCTACTGCACTCCCGCTCATGACCACTCGGCTACGGAGGCCGATATTTCGAAATACTGATAATTATCAAAAAAAAAAAAAAAAAAATTATACAAGGAAGTGTGAATTTAGTTATGATATCGGTTCGCTTCCCCCTCTCCTTCAACCCGGGTACTCCATGCTAAATCGCATTTGAATGGCATATTAGATCACTACATTGCTACTTTTTCGTAGATGCCATTACCTCTACGCATACTTCTCTATGCAAAGCCCGCCAAAATAAAGTGTTCCGCGGTCTATTTGATTATTAGTCGATGCCAGTATATTAATAACCGAAAAAAAATAATGTTAAAAATTATGATGATACAAAAGTGGTGTACGCTACAAATATGCAAAATTTATTTATTTTATTTTACTTTTTTAATTATTAATTACGAATTTTCAAGGAACACAGGAAACGCTGCACTAGATAATCTAGTATCCTTGTAGACTCAGCTTTCGGTTGGCAGGTTGAGATAATCTTCTGAAGAGATCATTAACCCTAGCTGTTGAAGTCTGGTCAAGCAAATTTTACATATTGGTACACCAGCAGACGCAGTATCAAGGAAAAATATCCTATTTTCTTGTTATTATTATAATATTTAAGTATTATTATTAGTTAAGAAATGGAGGCATTACTTCTATGGTGTTTTGTGGAATACTTCAGTGCTGATACTCTCCGTTGTTGGATAACTATACAAATAGTTTACATGCATTCCACACCCTCGTAGAAAAAATCAATGGTCCAATGCACCACAGAATCGGAGGCTCGCGCACCCCAAGTCCGACCCAAAAATACATCGAATCACGAACCCTATTCTTTGAGTGAGAGAATACAGTATGTCCGTATTTTAAAAACAATTTAAATGCTTTGAAACCAAATAAATAATGAATCCATACTTTTAACACTTTAAAAACTAATATTAAAAAAACAAAAAACATTAAGACTCCTCTGAAACATTAAAAAAACGGGGCTTTTAGATCAGGGTCATCATCACAGGAAAGTGAAACCGCGGGTGTTGCGACGGAATTGTATAGCATGGAGATTAGTTGCAATCCTGGCGAATGAGCGTGTAGGACCATGAATCTGAGATGGGGTAGGGGCGACGTACATTGACTGAATTTTGATGAAATTTAATTTCAAGCGTTTCACAAATCAAGTTAATAGTTTGGTGTAATCATGTTGGATGCTGAGAATTTTTGGTTCGTTGAATAGAAATGTGTGGCCTTCACTGATCGCATGGAATAAGAGTTCCGAAGCAGAGAAGCGGGATGAAAGGATAGATGTTGAATGTTGTCTCATTCTCGTACTGAGTGGCCAAAGAGTCGATCCCTGGTATGAGGAGTTGCAATCCTTGCAAGATGCATTGCAGACTAAATCATTTAATTGGAATGTGGAAGAGGATTGGACTTAGTGGTTTTTAAGGACAGCATGTAGTTTCGTTGTGGGTTTGGCTATGATTTTGAATTGTGTCTTTGAAAATACTATTTAGCTGTTAGAACCATTGTTCAATATACGATAAAACAATAAAATAGTTTTTATGTTATTACTGTTGATAACTGGAGAGGCATTATGTAATCTGTTTTTTTTTTTTGCTTGTAATCTTAATAGGTAGGGGGTAACCTCTATTTTGAAATCTGTTTCTTAGTGTTTATATTTCTGTGTTTAGGGCTGATTCAGATGTTGAGTATTTGTAGGCATTGAGAAATTGATTTAGGATAATGGATCTTTTATAGGTGAAGGGGTGGTAGCTGTTGTAATGAAGAAGCATTCCATTTTTGGAACCTTTCTGTATATGTGAAGTGAAAATTAAAAAAATGTAATGATTTTGTTTCAGTATTTTCGGGCGCACAATGGCCATAGACGCCCATGCGTCAAAAAAAATCCCCAAACAAACAATCAGTATTTTCGAATTGTAGTGTAAAGCTTAATCTTGTATGGATATTATTCAAGTTCTGTAGGATGTCCTGTATGCTCCCCGCATCTTTGATGCAAAACATATGGGACAGATATCTACCATAGTAGGTGACGCGCGGAAGAAAGGATGTTAAATGTATTTTTTCAATAGTGGTAAGGTATATTTCTGCTAGGCCTACCCATGGGGTTAAATGTAAGTGGTTTTCTAGCATAAATATACCTTACCACTATTGAAAAAATTAATTTAACACCCTTTCTTCCGCGGGTAACTTACTATGGTAGATATTTGGACGATATACTTTGTATCACAGATGTGGGGACCATAAAGGACATTCCACAGAACTTCAGTAATATCCATGCAAGATTAAGCTTTACACTAGAATCCGAAAATACTGAAACAAAATCATTATATTTTTTAAATTTCACCTTCACCCGGTTTATGAACAATATCAATTCAGCATATATGTTTTTAAAGTATGGATTCATTATTTATTTGGTTTCAAAGCATTGAAATTGTTTTTAAAATATGGACGTATTGTATTCTCTCACTCAAAGATTAGGGTTGGTGATTCGATGTATTTTGAGGTCGTACTTGAGGTCCGCGAGCATTTGATTCCGTCATCATTGGAAATATTTATTTTTTTTAACACTTAAGTAATAACAGTATATAATCTGACAATAATCACAGTTTAATGATATCAAAATCGGAGATTAAAATTTGCAAAAAATCGTATTATAATGAAACGTTTAAGTACTATAATAATCTTAATATAATTACTAAATATATTACCACTCTTATACCATGTGAAATTAATAATATAGTTTATTAAGCTATTCGCCTAAACTACTATACATACGATAACGTTTCAGGTATCTTACCATCATCTTAATCATAATACTTAAATAATCTTAAATATTATAATAATAACAAGAAAATGGGATATATATTTTCTGGGATTCAGCAGACGCACTGCCTGCAAGGGAGATGTGCATTCAGCTAGAGAAATAATGATCGCAAAAGTCGCATTCATTACGAAAAATGTCCTGAATATGTTAATTGAGTATAATTTTTTGTTTTTATTTAAAATTTGAATAATTTTTTTTTCAGCAAGAAGGTTTTTTTATTATTTTTAATTGGGATGCAGTAGTGTAAGTGTTTGATAGATGTAGCATTCTAGGTTTAATATGAAAAACCCAAATCCGTTGTCTTTACTCCAACAGATAATATTTTCACTTTATTTACATTTAAATAAATATATAAGTATCAGTTATTGTAGAACACGTAAAAAGATTTATCTAATTTACATTATTTAGAATTCTAACAAATGAATAACGTGAGTGGAACGTATTTTAGTGGAACGTATCAAAAAAGTCAGGACACATTGATCTTGGTTTGAAATGAGACGAAAACCTAAACTTCACACCACATTTCGGACATGTAAAGAAGAAAACTTATGCAGCACTATGGACCTCCAGACAGGAACTGGTAGGTATCAGGAACCTTGACCTTGTAAAACGATATACATTTTAAGATGCGTCATCCCCATCCCGCTCTACGCATCTCAGATTTGGTCTTCAGCCCCAGATGCTGCCATCAAGGCTTTCCTGGGTTTAGAGTATTGGATGCTGAGATGGTTAAACAGGATCACTACGCAGCCATTTACAATCTCGAGAGCCATTTTATATGCCAACTTGGATGTCACGCCTTGGTCTCACATAATTGTCACCAAGAACATTCTTACGCTTGCAAAACTGCTGACCGGGAGACTCGATTCGCCGAAAACTGACTACCCGCTGACTCGGCCCCGTATGACGGACGCAAAGGCGGGCGAATAGGACACCATCCCCTCCACTCAGTAGCGCGCTCACATAGTTGGGAAGCCTTCAGCGATTTTTTCCTTTTAACACCATTAAGATCTACAACGATCTTCAAGCAGACCCAGAAAAGCTTTGCACAGAGAAGAGGTACAGGACTGAAATGTTTCAAAATGCATTACTCCACCTATAAATGTTGAGTGAAACCCACAGATGAAACCAAAACAGAATGCAGGAAATGAAGAATGAACTGGTCGGGACTGTTTATGCTCCTGTTATGTTTACATTATACGTCTTATCTTTCTGTGAACTCGCTGTAAATAGTAGTGTAGATGTGAACATTCTATAATTCCTTGTAAAATTACAAATTATGCTTGTGCTCTCTTTCTATCTGCCCGTCATGTAAAATAAGTCAATGATATGTATAATATAATTAATTAGACAATGTATATTTTGTATAATTACGATATGTATAAATTATAAATGGATAATTAAGTATATAACTTATATTTGTATATATGAATGTGCACCCCCTGGTTAATAGCCGTAAGCGGGTGTCTTGTGGGGGGGGAATTAGAGGAGGAAGTCTTTGATTCTTATTTTGTTGTTGTTTGTTTTTATTTAATGATAATATTAAATATTCTTTATTTTGTTTTGTTCCCTTATAACTATATAGACCTCTTTATCTTACACCCCCACTTACACATTTGACTTAGACTTCACAGGAGAATTTCAGGTTCAAGAGAACTTCTCAACTATGTATAATTCCCTTCGGAATAACTGAGTGTTCAAGAATAACAAACACACTAATTAATAAACAACAAAGTTTATTTACACACACATATATATATATATATATATATATATATATATATATATATAACATGAGATACAACTGAACTAGATAGCATGTAATGTGACATACAAAGTTAAACCAAAGATACCTTGCATATATTATTCTTATTCCTGTTTCCCTTCACTAGCTAATCTGAGTTGACCATTATATGAAAACACTTGATTCATTCTTCTTGCCCTAACTAACTCCTAACACTTATACATTCACTATACCTATTTCACTTACTCCTGGATACAATTCTGTTTCATATATTAACAATCAAATATGCTACTTTCATCATTCAGCTCTGTGTTCTCACCACACTGTTACAATATACTTGTAGATCAATCTTAACTTTCCTAAAGTCTCTATTTGTTATTAGACTTTCAGATAAACCAACAAATCTTCATCAATTAAACACTATATTCAGAGTTGCTCATATAACTCAATTATCTATCATTAAAATATATTCGGAGTTGCTCATATAACTCAATTATCTATCGTTAAAACATATTCAGAATCCCTCTTTATAAACTTTACTACCCTTCTAACACATTATAGCTATTTGTACATCAATTTAATCTATTACTCATTCCTTCATTTCCCTTGCATTATACATTAACCCCTTTTAACATAATAAACTCTGTTAGTATATCTACTTCAGAGATAATTTATCTTTCATTTTACTTTCTAGTGCTATCCCTTTTTTAATTAATTACTATACTATTTCACTAACAGGCCTTGTTAACTTAGTGTACTCAATATATCGCTCACCTACTTCTATCTTGTTCCTTTATTTTCCAGGGAGGTTTCAAGCTTCCATCTTAGGCTCTCCTAGTTTCTCAATGGGCTGTTGTCTACGTCTGGATAGGGCATCACTGTGTCTCTTAGGAATTTATGGGCTCGTCTTCGATACTGCTACTTATCCTTCGGTTCAGCTATTCTGGCGGACTTGGGATTACAACTTTACCTTCTCAACTCACTTATCTGCGCCTTTGCCTTTACCACTGCCTTCAGATGATGGACTAGGGTTATTTTTCTCCTTACACTACTTATTTTCACGCTGGCCACTTTCACTACCTTCCTATTACGGACAGGCTTATTCCCCTTACACTTCACTCATTTGCATGCGGGCCACTACCCTTGCCTTTCGACGACAGACAGGCTTATTCTCCTTACACTTCATTCATCTTCATACGGGCCACTACCCTTTCCTTCCGACGACGGACTAGACTTATTTGCATACGGGCCACTACCCTTGCCTTCCGATGACGGACTACTCGACTGTTCTCTTCTATCATGAAACTCCTCTAAATTTTCTTAACTTACTGACTGTACTTAAACTTATCTAACCCTTCACTACTCCATCTTAGCTTTGTCAGATCTTTCTCAACTGGCTGACAGGACAGGACTTATCTAACCCTACACAACTTATTACTTCATCTTAACTTTGTCAGAACTTTCTCAACTGGCTGACTTTTCCCTTCTTAACTCATCTTCACAAAACACCAACAAAAACTCAACTCAGTGACTCCTAACTCATTTCCATAAACACACACATAAAACTCAACTCTGTGACCCTCTTGGCTGCGCGCGCTCTCTTTTTGTTTTCCGAATCAGTGTACCGCCCTTTTGTGTTGGCCCACCTGCGCTCAGAAATTTAACCACTCGTACTTCAATATTTAAATTTACATCCCGACTATTCGCTAGTGTGTGTTTCCCATGCTATGTCCATCCCCGCTAGATTCAACCTCCCACTTTAATATCACTATCCCCTTCCCAGGCCATCTGTTCTCTTTTGAAATTGGCCGACATAGACGGTGTTACTACATTCACACCTACCCCAAATTTCTGTGGGCCAAGCTGTTGCAGACTACCAGACGCTAGCCCTATTGTCTTGGACACGGAATTAGACCGGTACTCACTTCCTGTTTGTCTCCGATAAAAGGGATGTTCCGACTAATTCGGCTCAACTTTCTATTGTTTTCGTGAGACCTTACCCTTTTCGTCGCATATTTACTGATGGATCTGCTACCCGTTTTAGACCTTCAGATTTGTTTACGGTACTTATAGTTGAGTGTTTATCCATCTGTTGGTAGAAATTTCGTGCAGTAATTCTCACGACTCTCTCTCCCTTCGATCATCTCCCCCATATTTTTAACGATCCAGTTTGTTCAATTTATTTGATTTGTTATATTTTACTTTACAGTATAACTATTCCTAACGTATCCTTTCTTATTAAATTCTCAGTTTGGGAACGACGATCTGTTATCTTTATATAGAATTTACTTGTAAGATTTTACATCTTACAGTCTCTTAGGAGAAAATAAAGATGATAATAATTTTAAAATATCACTCTCTCACCTCTCTCCCCCCCCTTTTATTATTATGAACAACCTCGAGGGCATGTCGTAGAGGGCTGCCGTAGCCTAGTGGTCAGGCGCGCGGGTGCGTAAGTACACGTGCCTTGAGTGACCGGGGTTCAAGCCCGTGACTACTGAATACGGTGCTGTTTCTTGTATTCTATCTATCTTGTGAACTCCTCTGACCGTTTGGTCGTCCCGGAGTATAAACAGAAAATTTATTTATTTATTTATTTATGTAAAAAGATATATCCCCCACATTCCCTTTATATACTTTCATATGTTCAACATTTTTTCCGTTGCACCTTTTATCGATTCAGTACGGTATTTTGATAAAGATTTTTGTTATCAAGATATTCAATAAACAGTCGGTAAAATCCATGCTTTTACGAACCAAGATGAGTCAGCGTCCAAAGTGCTTGAATTCTAAAGTTCAGTTTCTGTTTTGCGAAAAGAAAACAGGAGTTTCCTGATGGAAAAACTGTGATACTTCCGCTTAACACTGAATAGGTCAGTACAGAATATAACACCCTAGGCGCACTATAGCCATAGCAGCTAATGCGCCAATAAACAACCATACCACATACACATATAACACCCTAGAAACGTTTCCTCTGAGTAATCTTGGGTGCAACAAGCAGTTTATTTCTGTACGCAAATGTTTGATTAGCTGGTGTTTTTTTTTTTTTTTTTTTTTTAAACGGAAAAGTGTGTTACGCAGATTTTGCATATACAACCCTGTTCCATGCATGATTTTGGCTATAAAAGTGTTATCGGAAAGTTATGGTGTTATTGCTATTATTTGTTTTAATGATTTTTGGATAGATATCTCAATTGCTTTTTTTTTTTAATTTCTTTTACAGAGCACAATGTTTTTTCACTTCAAGTGCCCTCTGTTACGAAATATCTTTTCTCTAAAAGATCCACCGTTTTTTAAAATTCACTTCCCATTTCGTTCTCTTGTGATATGAATTTTTATGATATTCCTTGTTTTAATTACTTGTGAAGCTAAGTCAGTCACTGAACTCCCGTGAAACAGGACACTCTGGTGTTTAAGAAGAACATACTTAATCACCTTTATCCTTCATTGATTCGAGGAGCACTTCTAAGAAGTTCTCGAGAAAGATGGACGCTATCTGTTATGTCGTGATAAATTGGTTCAGTTCCAATGGAATTAACCGATTAATAATAATTGCTATACGAATTATCTTAGCTTGCGAAAACACTTCTTTCGAACAGAAAAAGAAACATTAATTTCACAAAGATGCTACTTTCCGTTGTGCTCATTTCTTAATTTTTTTAATCACCTTCGCAGTAGACAAAGGCGCTACTGTCTTACACCGTGTGAAAAATAATCTAGGTAAAAATATCCCTGGAAAAAATGTGAAACGTTAAAAAAAGTTCCAATTGCACGTTTAATTCACTTTTTCCATTTTTAAAACAGGGCATATGGGAGATATATCACCTACCCAAAAAGGTATATTTCTCATTTATTTTTTTCCCCCAGCATTTTAGGCACGTGTGCATACATTTATGCACGGACCGAGGTATTTAATTTTTGTGTATCCGCCATTCATTCCTTCAATCAGCGCACAGCAACAAACATAAATCCAGTGCTTCAGCTACAGTATAATAAATGCTGTAGCATACTGTAAAATACTGTAGCATATAAAAAAAGAAATAATAATTGCGGAATTTTCTATTTGTCCGATTTTAATGAAATTTGGGTTAACTACACAATTTTTCTAAAGAAGCCAAATATAAAATTTTATGGAAATCTATCCATTAAGAGTCGAGATGTTACATGCGGACGGACATTCATGCATTAAGGAACCACTAGGTGGCAGTGATCTGGGTCCGGACAAACCTTCCCCAGGATAACTCCTCGTGGCAATCTTGGATAAATGTCATCATCTGGGATTCAATCCAGATCTCACCACCGTGTTGATCATTTTGAACGTGCAATGATCAATGCTATTTTTACAGTTGTGGGACCACATGTCACCTTGCGCTGTTTTTACCATTTGACCCAAAGTACATGGAGAAAGGCGAAAAGTTTGACTGACTGCTGCATACAGGAGTGATGATCGAGTGAAACATTTTTGTGGAATGTTGGATGGACTGACTTTTCTACCTATAACGAAGTGACCAATGGGATGGATTACCTGATGTTGAAGGACTGGAAGGCCTAGTGGACTATTTCAGTAGCACCTATTTGTTCGGTACTTGTCGTCGCATCCAGCCACCAGCTCTTCCTGATGGAATACTTCCTCCGGTATGCATGAGAACGATTCCCCACCTGTTTCCACCACAGTTATGTAATGTCCATCAGGCAACCATTGATGAGGAGGATCACACCAACAACCTATTCAACAGTTTGAATTTTGCTGTCCATGGGCTTGTGGGGCATGAGCACCCAACCATCTGGAAGGCCATTGAAAGTATTAGAAAGGATTAGGCTATTGTATCAATAGCTCTGATTAAGAATTCTCGTGGTGAGACTTCAAGAAAACGAAGTTTTCTTGAAGTCTCAAAGGTGCCACAAAGGAGTAGTAACAGCGTTTGAAGAATCTGTCTGGACTGTGTGAATGAGAGGAAGACCTTGGAGGAATTTCTGAATGGCGTAGGTCACAACATCAAGAGGAATAAAGTGAACTTTAAATGAACCTTAAAAATCGCTTAATGATATTTCAATATTGTGCTTATTTGTTTGATTTTTCATAGATATAGTATGATGTTTCTTTTATTATGTTCATTTTTATGATTGTGCAAATAATTTTGTTCTCCTATAATACAGCTAGCTGTAAATTTATAATGCAAGTGTTAATGTATGCTGCATTACAATACTCATAAAACCTTCATTATTGCAGACTTATAATATAATGGATGTAATATTTTACTTGTCAGAGAAGTGTTTATAAACTATATAAATAATAATAATAAGAAGAAGAAAAATTACGATTTAAAAATTTCGTATTATTATTTTTCTCAGGGGTTTTGTCCCAGTTTTTTTTTTTTTTTTTTTGTCCTATGGGGCTTTTTCCAAGGGGTTTTTCTTACACGGGGCAGTGATCATCTTGTACTGATGTGAGATTTACTTAAAGATGTAACTACCATCAGGGGTAAAGAGAAGGGTTTTTGCTTTCGTAGAGGTGACTATGGTAGTCTTACAGTTTTGAACTCTGTACAGTGGAACCAACCGATGATGTTACCATCATCAATTGGGCCCATAAACTCAGTTTTCAGGACAAAAAAAAAAAAAAAAAAAACACTTGGTATTTTCGTCTGAGACCAGCTAACTCAGCCACGGGTGAAAAAGGCACATAAAAGCTCCTCACGTCATTAACGGGTATCGAACCCAGAGTTTTTCCACTCAATGTGAGGACACCTATCTTTAATAATTGGTAATTTTTCAGCAGAAACTCTTTAACAAATTATGAGTACTGTGTAGGCCAGAGGCTGACTGGCCATAAGACCTTCTGGGGAAACTCCGGTGGGTCCGAGGCCGATGCGATTTTGGCCATAAACATTAGTATGAAGCCGCTACAAGTTTTCCCCGGTAAGAATTTTTGACCCACTCTACTTCTGGTACAGGCCACTAAATCGTACCAATGCTTTGGGTTGATTGAACCTTTGTACTAACTAATTTTACCGGTGTCAGTAATTATTCTGTCATTGTTAATCGATTATAACGCAGTTGCTAGTTTATTTTGTTTAAAGATGCGATCTTGTCTCTTCTTAACAAAATTTATTTTTGTCGAATGCTGAAAAGCGAGCAGGTTGATGTAATTTTAACATACTAGGAATTTTAAAACTAGAAAGTTCTTCCTGTTGGAATTTCTTAAATCTCTAACACGTGCCTGCCATTTTATTTATACATACCATGTTCTCTGTGTACGCTGATCTTGTTAAACCTTGTTTCCTCGCCCTAGGTCAGAGCAGGATTACTAGGACGTTCCACGTGTAGAGAGGTGTTTCCTATGTATTTTAAGCCTACCTTAACATTCGCCTCGTGTTTTAATCGATTTCTGGAGGTTTAGTCTTAGCTCCTCACATACATTCTGAGAGGGATATCATTTTGCTGTCTACAGCGTATATTCCAGCTTAACACTGTTATACATAAAGAGTGCTCAGAGCATTCCAGTGACATTTTCAACGGTTTTAATTAAGAATCTATTAGTAAGCATGTAATTTCAATATGGTTTGAGACCTTGACAGATTCAGAAGTACATCTGTCTGACTTCTTCAGAGATATTTACATGTATATATATGGTTACCTGTGCAATCCACAAATACATAGTGGCTGTTAATTTTTTTTTTATCAATTTCTGAGATTAGTCAGCGTATGTTTCTTACTTATATATCTATATTAGTTCATGTTTTCTTTTGATTCATGCAGTATACATTATAATCACGCACTACTGACAAAGAAGCAAGTATGCAGAGCGGCGTTTCTCAATCTTTTATATATGTAATGTGACCCATCTAACCTTAAAAAAAAATCTGCAGTTATTCATTCTAGAAGTTGTATTTAGAGACAAATAATTCGTCGTTTTAGCTTAGCAATTTTTCATATCCAAAGTGCTGTATATAACGAAGAAAAAAAAATACTCATTTATTAATATACTCTACGTTTTATTTAATCACTCAGTTTTCCATATCGAAATTATAAATGGAATTTACAAAAAAAAAAAAAAAAAAAAAAATCTGTTTATTCTTACTAATTAATTAGCTTATATTCCAGGCTCATATTAATTAGAAAAAAAACAACAGCATTGAATTCATTGGGAATTATTTTTTCGAGATTGTCAATTTTAAGACCTAAAATTAACGCGCTTCCATATTTGAGGCATTGTTTACAGAGAAACCAGTTTGTAGCATAATACTAAATAGGCAACAAGGACTGACTCGGCTTTATAATCAGCCTTTCATGTACACATAGAGCATCAGTAAGAGAAGTGTCACTCTGTCACTTATTCCTGTAGGTTTTGGTTATCGTGACCATTTATTACAGAACTATCAGTGATATTTCACAATACATGACCATTTATGTAAGAGAGTACTGTATGCGCTTACCTCTTACTTTACAGTTTAATGTGGTGCAGGGTGATACAGGGTCATTTAATGTGCAGGGTTATACAATGCAAATATTTAAAAGAAAGAGCAATATAATTGAATTAAAAGGAAAGCAGACAGTGGTTTTAACGTGAGGCGAGAAAGATTACTGTGTAAAAAGGGGTTGAGTTATATGGCGAATATATGAAATTTCAAGGCAAAAAAATGGAGGTTGACTCATACGCTGAAATATACGATATACTGTATTTTATATTTAATGCGATCTTTGCGCTGATCTCCGAGGGAAGCCATTCACTATAAGGTATATTCACATAAAAAAAAAAAAAAAAAAAAAATTCGGGTCAAACGGCACCTGTGGTTTCTCCCATCTCCGCGTATGCACATTGTATCGGAAACAGAACACTGTCAAGCCAGATATTTAAAAGTGAGTGGGTTGTGTAAGATGTTGTGCCCATTGTTCCTTTGGCTTATTGGCCGCCGGGCCCCTATTGGGAACCGACGTTGCCCATACCCCGCCACGCGGAGGCTAGCCAGGTGTTACCAGTAAGTGATACTCTGGCAGGTCCTGCCACCTGCTTTCCTGGGATTTCAGTGGCAAGGACCTAATAAAAAAAAAAAAAAAAAAAAGATTGAAGTAATCGCGGTTGATTTAGGTAAGATTTCGTTAAACAGCGCTGCGTGGGGTTGTACGCTGAAAGGACGAGTTCTAGGAGCCTAAAAGGTTGGGCAAAATTTTGTTGTAATTTAAGTTTGGACGTGTGGGACGAACACTGTGTAAGAAAAGGATTGGGAGGGGAGACTGAAGACTAGGGGGTTGAAGTAGGAAGAAGGGGTCGATAGTGAAGGTGACCCCGTTTTTTTTTTTTTTTTTTTCCTCTTCAGTGGGGCATGCCCATGCCCCACCAGAGTGAAAATTTGGGGAGACGCGAAGAGGGGCACCTCTCCTCTCGCCCGGGGGAGATGGAAGAAAAGATCTGCTCAAGGGAGAGCGGATTAAGAGTTGCTAATAGGCTGTCTCTATATCAAGGCCACCATAGTAATCCATGTCCAGGTTTTGTCCATTTAGGGGGGGGGGACTGGGGAGTCCTGTCCGAGAGTCTATAGTAGTGAGGTTAGGTTCGGAGATAGTCCAGTATTCCGTGGGAAAAACAAGATTCTGTACTTGGGCCCATTGTTGAAGTATTCGTTGGTGGAGTGGGCCATTTGTTCCTTCAGGAGCAGAGACGTCATGTCTGTGCCTTACTTTGATTCACTATGTTGGTCCACCTTGCAGCATGTCTATTTATGACTACTCTCTGTCTTCTCTCGTTTAGCCAGCCCTTGATCCACTGAAGGATCTCGCCACTGATCCCAGTTTCATCTAGGTTTTATATTAGCCTTTCATGGAAAACCGATATCAAAAGCTTTACTGGTCAAGGTAACAACGTCAGAGTTATTTCTTGCGCGCAGCTCTTTAATAATTTTGCAATAATTATCTGATTGGTTAGGCAAGGCTCTCGAACCCACTCAGTGATCCATTGCGTACACCGTTATCAAGCTTATCCTGCATCGAATCCGTAATCACACACACCATGAGCTTACCTACCATCGAACTCAAACTCGGTGGCCTTTAGTTGCCCATCATCTCTTTCGTACCCTCCTTTGTGAATTAAGGAGACATTAGCGCCTTTTCAAACCAAGGGGACTGAAAAGGCGCTAATGGCGTTTTTTTCCCCATAGTTTTGATATTTTAGTGAAATCCCATCCACCTACTCCTCACTTGAAGGTGTATGAAGGTTAATTTTCTGCATAGCCGATGTGAATACTTTCCAGAGGAAAGTATTCAAGGCAGTTTATGCAGCAAATTAGCCTTCACGCTCATGCTGACAATCTTTTTGTAGTTCTTTGATTTTTTTTTAAATGCCAAAAAAGTTTTTCATAACACTCAACTGTTATAGAAGTCTTTTCTGGGATATAGAAGTTGTGAAAGTATTGTTATAGTTTGTTTGTTATTTGGTTTTTAGGAGCATTAGCAACTAAGGCCTGGGCAACTAAATATTGCTCCTGGGATATGCGGTGGTCATTCCCTGACCTTTCCGCATCCTCCGTATTTGGTGGTCACGGGCTCGAATCCCGGTCTAATCAAGAAGCGTGTGCTACGAACTGCTGCTCCTGCTCGCCTGGCTACGGAGGTGCCATTGTTATAGTGGCGTAGTATTTAGAGTCAAGCACCATCGGTGATTTTCTACATCTGCGCCGTATGTACTCAGTGATGAAATGCAGAACTACTGCAAAAGCCAGGAAAAGTCTAGTGTCTGGGTTTGGTAGTACAGTATTATGTTTTGTTCTGTTGTTGTGTCTCTGACTGATTGGCCGAACAGTCCCTATTGGAACCCAATGTTGACCGCCACAGCCACTGGGAGGTGAGCCAGGCTGCCTATTATATTCTGGCTGGTCTCCGCCAGGGTCGCCTGAGCTTTCTGGACGGAGACAAAAAAAGGGGGGGGGGAAGATGGTACAAATGGTGGAATTCAAGTAAGCAAAAGGAAGAGAATGAGGAAAGAAGGCACCCTCCAGCAGAAAGAAGAGGTGTGAAGGGAGAAGTAGGAATCACCCCTGGTCTGGGAGCCCGCCAAAAGCCAGGGAAAGAAAGACAGCTTGCAGCACAAGGGAGGTATGCAAAGGTAAGCGCCAGATTGGCATCCCACATCTGGCAAGTCAAACGTCAGCTGCACCTGACCAACCCGAGGGTATACAAATGCAAGGAAACCCTTGACAGGTCAACAGATTCCCCGCCTTGAAGAGGACGGCTTTACAGTTCTCATTTCCGGTTTATCAGAAAGATGGGAGTAGGTCCGTTGGTAACGTGATGTTGTGGTAGAGGTTTAGACTGTGGTGGGAGTCCCTAGATGGGATGGCATTGATCTGGGTTGCGGATCCCCCCCCTTTTTTTTTTTATAACGTTTCACTTTCTAGAGAGATGAGGACTAAAAAATATTCATCTCTACGTGAGAGGGAGTGGAGATTTGCCAGCATGGTGCTTCTTAATGGTTGGTAATTTTCACAATGTTATAGTACATGCTCCCAGGCACAACAAACACACAATGGATTGTCGGTGAGGCCCAGGTCGGCAAGCTTCTGGTTTAATAAGCCGTGTCCCTTGAGAAGATAAGTGGCATAGAGACCTGGTGAAAACCAAGGGGGGAAGCTTGCGGCAAGGTGATGGTGACTTCGAGAATGAATCTCTTTGTAACCAATCCTTTAGGGCTGGTGTTCCAGTCGTCTTGCCAAATTTAAATAAGGCGATATACATTCTTTTCTTGTTTCCAGTTATTGGTTGGGTCCAGTGTGAAGTTGAGTATTGCTGCCGGAGGAGATTTTCTGAAGCAGTAACAAAGCCTCCTGGCAATGGCTTCGAGGTGGCATGGCATGGCATGGCCTGGCCTCGGCCATTACCTGAAAGGCAGGTGTGCTGATGGTGCAGAAAGCTCGGGTGATGGCAAGCAAAATGTGCCGCTGGATGGAATCAAGCTTCCTTTTGTTTCTGTCGATAATGGCCCTGTGAAACCAAGTGCCAGTACCGTAGCATACGCTGGAATGAAGATAGCCTTATAGATGGTGGCCAGTGCGCGGCGCTTTAGTCCCCAATCGCATTTGGAAATCCTAGAAATTTAAGGAGGTATATTTTCTTATCTTTCCAGCCAAGTGGACAAAATGAGGATAATATGCAAGTTTGTCATCAACAATCACGCTGAAAAACTTGAGCTTCTTTACTAGTTTAATGGGTTGGTTATCAAGGTGTACAGTTGGTGATCTTCTGGGTCTCAGGGTACCGTTAATCAGAAGGGCTTGCGTTTTCTCGAGTGAAATTCTCAATTTATGAAGATGCGACCATATCTGGATCTGGGTTAAAGCAGATGTAGATCCGGCTTCTAGCTGTGCTCTGTTGTCTGCTTCAATTAGCACGATGGCATCATCAGCATATGCTAGGATGGTGGAGTGCTGTACTTCCAGATTTAGGAGTTCATCCAGGACAACTGTCCAAAACAGAGGGACTAAGACGGACTCTTGCGGGCAGCCTCTGGAGACCTGACGTGATATTTCTTTGTATTTGGTTTGCACAACGACTCGGCCACCTTGAAAGTAATCTTAGAGGCAGTGATAAAGATTAGAAAGAATGCCAGCGGAACACACCTCAGGACACTCGGTCACCAGATGGCGTCGAATGCCCCGGCGAAGTCAGTGGAGATTGCTAAGAAATATTTCCGATCCGTGGCAGTGGGAACTGCTGTGAGAGTGTGGAGGGCATTATCTGCGCAGGATCCCTTTCTGAAGCCATATTGTCGATTTGATTGCAGGTTTGCAGAGAGATAATATTGGTGTGTTCTTTCATAAAGTAAACGTTCAAATATCTTGGTGAGTACAGGTAAGAGTGCTATGGGCCGATAGGAGTTTGGGGCTGTCAACGGCTTGTCTGAGGCTGTCTTCCAGATGGTAGGAAACGTTGCTTGTTCGAGGAATTTGTTGAAGAGAGGCAGTCACGGGAGGGATGGTGAAGAGCTTTTTTGTATTGTCATGCTGGAGTTCTCTGATTTGTGGTCCATTGAAAACAACGGTATGAATTTTAGTATCACTTATCTTAGTAAATTTCGAAATGTGCTGAAAACTGCCTTTCTCTATCTGTGACCTTAACAAACTGTGTTATTAGTCCCAGTTTTATATGTAGCAGTGTGAGATGTATTTTCCTTAGGGCGAGGATAAGTAGCTTATTGATGACAATTTTGCTTCCAGGTGTGAATTTTCTCCTTTTTTTGGCCACGTCTTTTTTTTTTTATTCAAACCAGTGATCAGCTCTAGCCCCCACTGTCCAATTTGCCGAACTGCTGTTGAGGAAGCATACTTGGTACCTTAAACCCCCCCCCCACAGATTATCCATCCATGATTAATATTGTATCTTTTCCAACAAGAATTCCAGATGTTTAGGTAAAAACTCTTATATTTAGGTCACCAGAATAATTAAATTCATCTTCCGTTCTGTGTCTTATGTCTATTAATTGCGTGTGTTCTATGGTCGATTTGTCTGTTTGCTGGACGAAAAACCCCAGTTTCTGGCGGAAAAAAACCTTGCTATCTACGCCTGACCCCTAACTCAGCCACGGAGTGAAAAAAGCCCATTAAAGTTCCTCGTGTCATCGACAGGATTCGAGCCCGGGCCTTTTCCACCCGGAGATGTTTTGGTATGTATATGTATGCCTGTCTCACAGTGGCACCAGGACTATTCGTCCATCTCCACCAATTGTCATGTAGAGAGAAAAAAAAAATCCTCTTAATCACATCGGCCTGAAGTGTAAATGTGTATTTACCAGGCCTCTGCTATCAGGTGGCAGCCACCAACATGGGCAAATACCACTCGATGCTCGCCCTAGCACAAGGAGCTGAACCTGGATCTACTCCTATGTCAATGTTAACATAGCACCAGAAAATTACGCACCCACCAGTAGCTGTGCAAAACCGGCAGGTGCCCATAAAGTCTCGCTCCCAGGTTTGCAGCAAGATAATATTGGTGTGTTCTTTCATAAAGTAAACGTTCAAATATCTTGATGAGTACAGGTAAGAGTGCTATGGGCCGATAGGAGTTTGGGGCTGTCAACGGCTTGTCTGAGGCTGTCTTCCAGGTGGTAGGAAACGTTGCTTGTTCGAGGAATTTGTTGAAGAGAGGCAGTCAGGGGGGGGGGGGGGGTGAAGAGCTTTTTTTTTGTATTGTCATGCTGGAGTTCTCTGATTTGTGGTCCATTGAAAACACCGGTATGAATTTTAGTATCACTTATCTTAGTAAATTTCGAAATGAAAAGCTGAAAACTGCCTTCTTCTATCTGTGGCCTTAACAAACTGTGTTATTAGTCCCAGTTTTATATGTAGGTGTGTTTGTGTTGTTGGGTTGCTTGAGCGGAGCCCGGAGTTTCCCCCATTATCCGCTTCATTTCTTCCGGCCATTGTTCTGTTGTGTGTAGTGGCCGGATCGGCAACCTAGCAGATGGGGGGAAGACACACCGAGTCGCCGCCTCCACCCCCAACCCTTCCACGTGAAGGCGTGCCGGGTTCTACTATCGTCATGCTGAGCACTCCTAAAGAACTTTAGGAGTGCTCTAGGTAGAGGAAGGAGAAGGAGGGGAATAGAAAGGGGGTAGGTCTAAGGGAAGATCGGCCCTAGATAGAAGGAATAAGTGTTAAGCAAGTAGAAATATTTCAGGATGGTGGGGGAGTAGAGGAAAAGGCGAGATTTGGTGTTGTCCTCGCTTAATTATTATGCATGAGTTGGCGATTGTCAGGTCCAGTTCGGGCGTCCTCTATTCTTTTGAAGGCCTTGGTGGCAAATGTGTTAAAGGCCTTGAAGTTACTTTCTGTTGCAGTCAGGTTTTCTTTATTCATTGTCGGTATGGCATCCACCAAGCAGGAGAGTTCCTGTCTGAGGTCTTGATAGTAATAACATTTATCGGGGATGTGGTCAGCTGTTTCTATTTCACCGTAATGGCAGTGCGGTGCTTGAGCCAGTTCTAGTTGGTGCAGTTTGGCATTTATGCTACCATGTCCCGTCATAAGGAATGTTGCGTGTAGGCCTGGTGCCATCCATAGCTTTTATTTCTTGGTCAATTCTCTTGCTTCCGAGATGTAGCGCCTAGTCATATCCCCCACTTCAGCCGTGGACCAGATTTCCTGCAATCTCTCCTTCAGTTTATTTCTTATCCTTGTTAGTTCCTCTTTGTTTTCTGCTTGTAGGTTGATGGTGATGTCATCCAAGGTGGTGGGTATATTCTTTCTTAGCCTGTATTTAAGATACCGATATTGTATTTCCAGATGAGCTTTCATCTTCCCAAGCAGTGCTTGTAGGGCTATAGTAGAAGTTGTAGGCAGGCTCTGGACATGGTTAGTAGAGCTAGCCGTTGTGCTTGATTCAGTTACTTAATCAGAGCCACCTTGTTCTCTCTATAACCCTAAGCCCCGGCATCGTAGGAGAGAGTTGTGAAAAAAAAGAAGTTGTAATAGAGACTAGTGTGTGAGCTTTAAGACCCCACTCTCGTCTGGTTATCTGTTTTATAGCAAACAAGAAAGTTTTGGTTTTTTCTTTTATATATTTGACGTGAGGGAGGAAGCTGAGTGTCTCATCTACTATTATTCCCAAGTATGAGTTCGCTTGGGTATACTTGATCCTTTGATCCATATATTTAATTGCTGGCGGTACAAGTACAAAGTGTGTTGAGGGTCAAACAGCACCAGGAATTTCTCCTATCTCCACGAGTGTTCGCTGTATCGAGGGGCAGTACTGTGTCAACACCAGAGATTTAATAGTGTGTGGATCATGTGTTGTGCTCATTGTTCTTCTGGCCTATTGATGGGACCCGACGTTGTCCGTACTATGCCAACGAGGAGGCTGGCCAGGTGTACCCTTAAAATTTATTATACTCTGGCAGGTCCCGCCGCCTAATTTCCTGAGATTTCAGCGGCTGGGTCCTAAAAAAAAAAAAAAAAAAAAAAAAAGATAATCGCGGTAGTATTATTGCAAGGTCGCTATTAAGAGATAGTATGTGGAGTTTGTTCGCTGAAATGACCATGGGGTTGTATGCTAAGATGACAAATTCTAGAGGCCTAATGGGACGGGCAATAATTTTATTGTTTATTTAAATTTGGATGTGTGGGGCTTTCGCGGTGTATAGTCAAGAGAAGGGTAGGGAGACTGAAGGCTGGGGGAAGAAAGAGAAGTAAGGGGCCGATAAGGTAGGAGTCCCCTGCAGTCAGTGGGTTATAAGCCCATGCCCCACCAGAGGGAAAGAATGAATGGCAGGAGAAAGAGAAGACAGCGAGCCGTCTCCCCTCCCCCCTGCCAAGGAATAGGAGTGAAAGCAGGCTGGTCAAGGTTACCATCCCATATGGCTAGGTGGCAGCAATGTGCTGCAGTCATTTCTCTGAGTCCTTGCATGGTAGTCTTGTCGTCTTGATCAGATTGTCAAATGCCTGTGCTGGATGAGGTTGTCTAATCGGATTGTCACAGTGTGATTTATTTATTTTTTATTATTTTTTAATTTTTTTAGTTGGTCACTTCCAGGTCAGGTTAAGTTACCTTATCCATGTCATGTTCATGTGTTGAATGAGATTGCCACATCAGATGGATACATCTGTGATTGTCATAGAGATTGTCAGTTCAGGTAGACTCAGTTGTGAGGTTTAATTCCTTGGTTGGTTCACCCTGGTGTCAGTTCATCATCTGGGTAGGTTTCCGTGGTTGTGTAGACTTTCTGCTGGTCTGCACGGCATGGTTGTTTACTGCAGTGGTTGAGGTTGTGGGAGCGTCCTTCTTCTTGTAAAGAGGTCCTGGGCTAGCTGCGTGAACGCCTTGTATGTGTCGACTTCAGTTATGGCGAGGTCTTCTTGATTACGGTAGTTAAGCTGCGTTCTAGTGATGAACCTGCAATAGGTGTATCCCACGTTTCACGTTCACCACAGAAGCAAAACGGCATATCATTCATTCCCAATCCTTGTAGTTTGTCTCTAATTGCCCCGTGTCCCGTCAGCAGGTACGTGGTGTAGAGTCCTGGTGAGAGATACAGTGGATAATACGGATATACCAGCCGTATGTTGGGTAGAAATTTTCTAGTTATTGCACCTATGCTGGAGGTCTCCCAGCGGGCCTGCCAAGTTTGTTGGAGGTAAGCGGAGAGACGGTTCCTTTCTACTTTGGGATCATTTGACAGATCTATGGTGTAGTCGAGGCATGTTGCTGTTCTGCCTTTGTTCAGTTGATAGAGTAGCCCATGCTTAACAATCTCAAGGTCCAGAGGGAGGGATCCCGTTAGGATCTGGAGTGCGTGGGTAATTACAGTGCTACATGCTCTCGAGATGGTTATGAGTACGTGTCGGTGCGTAGTCTCCAATTTTTTTCCGGTTCACGGCAGTGGTAACCTTGTGATACCATATTCTAGCAGCATATGTAATCGCTGGCAGGAAAATAGCTTTATAGTAGAGGGTGGGGGTTTTTCTCCTCAAACCCCATTCCTTGCGTGTGATTCGCGCAAAAAGCGCGGAGTATCCTCTAATTTTCTTCCGTAAGTGCACTATATGTGCTGTAAAGCTCAGGTTCTTGTTTTAAACGACTCCAAGGTGCTTTAATTCGGTGGTAAGCTTAATTGTGTTACCTTGTATCTTGATTTGAGGGGGGGTCGTCTGGTATCTAGGGCTCCTTTTAATAATATAGATCTTGTCTTCGAGGATGAGCTCTTCAAGTTATTGCTGTTAGCCCAGTCCTCTAGAGTTTCTATTGCTCTGTTGGCGGTGTTCTCCAGTTTCGCCCTAGACCCTCCAGGCAGCATCAGAACCACATCATCCGCATATGCTAGGGGGACGACGTCGCCGAGTTTCAGGTTCAAAAAGCCGTCTAAAACCAGGTTCCATAGGAGTGGACCCAGTATTGAGCCCTGTGGTCATGCTCTGAATACCTCTCTTGTTATTGAAGACTATGGTGCTCCGACTGTCATGAACCAACTCGACAGGTAGGATTTGATGACTTGATACAGATTTGACAGTAGGTTGGCCTTCCGGAGTCGGGCCAGGACGCCTGGCCACCATAAAGTGTCAAATGCCCCAACAAAGTCTATTGCTATGACCAGAAAGTATTTCTGATATGAGGTAGTTGCAGCATTAGTAATACAGTATATTCCAGGACATTCAGGGTTGAACATCCCTTCCTAAATCGATATTGTTGGGGTGACTGCTGGCCGGCTGCAGTGTAGTGGATTCCTATTCTGTTTCTTAATAGCTGTTCAAATAGCGCTAGTAATGATTTGATTAAAAATATGCACCGGAATTTGAACAATGTAAACGTTGCATATTTGCAAAATCAACAGTGGAAACCCATCTGGACCTGCTACTGACTTTAGCGGTAGTTTCTTTATAATCTCGATCAGGTGGTCTCTCCTGATAGCGAAATTAGAGAATACAGGATAGCTCGTGTGTCCTGCCACTGGAAAGGCGGACTGATTATGCTGCTGATTAGGCTGCTCGAAGGCCAATTTTGCCCATTCCCCGAAGGTCTTCACATCCATTGTAGACTGGACGGCATCGTTAGGACTCCCAAAACAGCAGGACGCTTCCAGGTGGACCGTCGCCTTCCCCTTCAAGCAGGGCTAGACAATCTAGATTGCCTAAGTGCTATGTTCCCTGGAAACACCATCTATCTTATCAACAGACTAGCAATTGATCTAGACAAGTTCTGTGACTCAAAACTGAATACAGATCAGAAAAATCTGTCTTAGCTTGCCTAACCACCTTTGTGAATTTATTACAGACTAGTTTATACTAAAAGGACAGAATTCATGAGTTACTTGGTTCATCCATCACCTTTCTCCGCTGTGGGCGGAGAAAGGTGGTGGATGAACGTAGCCGTCTACGTCTTATACATCTTATATGGGCAACGCGATGCTGTCACTCCTCTCTAGTGGACGAACCCACCGCTTGGCATTATATAGGTACACTGCATTCACGTAGACGGTAATTCGATGTCAGTATGGATAAACGTCGTGAGTTAACCGACTTTGAAAGAGGAATGATAGTGGGTGCCCGACGCATGGGTCACTCTATCGCAGAGGTGGTACAGAAATTGCACTATTCCCGTTCGACATTATCAGGAGTGTATCGGGAATACGCCATTTCCGGAATAACATCTCATTGTGGACAGCGCTGTGGCCGGAGAAAGGTGGTGGATGAACGTAGTCGTCTACGTCGTATACAACTCCTATAAATGTCCCTTATACCTGTCAGAAGTTTCTCGCTGTCTCCTCATTTCATCGTTATTCTGTGGTACGCCACCATACCAAATTTTGTCCCACTTCATTGTAAGCCGCAGGAGTTACACCACGTTTTCTGCGTATCCTGTTAATTATGTCGAGCAGTGTAGTTACGTGATACGTTATTCGTGCCACATCACCGATACGAAAGCTCTGCGAATATTAACTACGGCTGTTATACTATTTAATATGTTAATGAAATCAAAAAAACAGCAAATATTTTAAAAAACCTATCAGTTTCAAAGAGCTCAAAATTCTTCGCCTGGAATCAGACATCGTTAATTAGGCTTCAACTTCACAAGTGGCTTAAATTTACGATGCTTGTATAGGGGTAACACTTAGAATTAATCTGTGCTGGTAGTATTAATGATCCAAGGTTTAAATGGAATTGGTTAAACTTCCCTGTGGGGAAAGGACGAATAGCTGATTGGACTGATATTGCATCTTTATTCTGTGTGCTGTATGTTGTAACTTGCGCAATTAGAAATCCACTATGTTGTCAATGGGTTCATGCCACATCACAAGGTACACCAGATGGATTTTCTTCTCTTATTAACCCATCGTTTCACACTTTCGATACACTGATGCAGTCATAATTTGACGTTCGTGATTCGCTTTCTTGTAAAAGTCGGTAATTACTCGTATGTATAGAATCTGGTTTCGTGGGTAAAATTTTCAGGTGTAGCAGAAGCAGTGAGGATTGCTTGGCACAAACGACTTGGCATTATTCTGAAAAAAAAAAAAAAAAAAAAGAGTCGCATTAATAATGATGATAAGTATTATACGAGCATATTAGCATACTCGTATATTGATGACAAATTAACAATTAAAATATATAATTCTTTCATTATTATAAAATTTTATTCTTTATGCCAGTTGGGTGCATTGTACCAGATGCCATTTTTTGAAACCTCTGATTTGCAGGGAGAGAAAAATGACACCAGTTTTGGTAATCCTATCAGGAAGGTAATAAAACTATGCTCATATTTTTCAGTCAGCAAAACTCATGCATACCAGTTCTATTGATAATTATACATGAACATGGCACATTATGATATAATCAGATCTTTTTATGTTCTTTTTAAAAACAAATGTACCTGCTCAATTATTTAGTAAATACTTCAACACGTGGCAGAGTCACGTTTGATGCTGGTGAGCGATGTAAAAGAAGTGGCTATTTATGAAATCATAATCTGTAGATTGCTTGTTTATCCGAAGTCATTCTGGGAAATGATGCTACGTTACATTGATAAAATAAGCCCACAGGAAATCGTAACGTGTAAGTCTTCACTTATTGAGACTGAAATCCTTTATTTATATATGGGTTATAACTCAAAACCATACTTAAATTCGGTCATTAGCAAGTTCCGTCGTGAACTGGGTCTATCATTACAATACACAGAGACCATCGTTATTTTCGTACCTCTACAGTGTTACCCTTTCTTACTCTACAATGTTATCCTTTCGCCCAAACGGATCTAATTCTTGTCACGTTGTACGAAGATGCCAACTATTAATTTTAATACCTTACATTGTATTAGCAGTGGAAATTCTGATTTTCCATATTTTGCAGTGCTGCATTTCCTATGTGATCTTAGTTACTCATTTGTTACTGTTATTAACCGTACTTGTATGATTTATATGTACATGTAAGATGATTAAATTTTATTTTGTTTTGGATATAATCACCTATCGTAATAAAGTGTTGAGTGGAAAAGCCTCAAAATTTAGAATAGAGCTAGCAGTAAACAAAGTTAATATATGATTTTTTTGAATTAATATGTGAACGGTTATGATGCCACGACATCGCACAGTTTGTGAGATCAAGGCTGTATACTTGCTACGTGCACTGATAGCGAAAAAGGAAAGAAAAAAAACTTGAATTTCTATAGCAAGCATAGTTTCACAACTGTTGCTGCTCAGCACACTCAAGCATATTTGTGCCAGGAACATCAGGGAGATGTTTTTATCAACTTTAAATTGCATAACGAAATGTTCCGATTGATGAAAGATAATCGACTTTGAAGACGAATACAAACTCGAAGAAATCGCTAACAGAAAAATTTGTCACAGTTGGCATGTTGCTAGTATTTTAAAATAAAAGAGCTTGAAATGTTTCATGCCTAGGAAAAGTATAAATGAGTTATCAATAATATGATATATATCCTTTTGCCGTACCAGGCTTAAATTAAAGTTCATACTTAAAAAAAAAACACAAGTGATTATTTTAATATTTTTTTTTCCATAAAGGCATTTCTTATGTGCAACGCGTTCCTTGCCTAAGATCCTGCCATTGTGATGAATCTCTACTTGGTGGTTTGTTAAAATACGAAGAAGCAAATTTGACCTATCGAAGCCATTTGCTAGGGTTTTACGTAGAGATCGTTTAATACAGCTTTATATACTCCCACATATTGGGAGTTTCCCTCAATTTGAGACAAGGTAGGATAGTATGTTTCAAAGGGTAGCAGAGCTTTTGACTGAAGATGTAGAAACTTCAGTTAAGGTTTTAACTGAAAAACAATGACAAATTTTTTTAAACAGAAATATGATGAACTTAGCATATTTTTTAACGGTTGTTTTGGAAGTGCAGCCCGTTTTTTCCTAGCACCCTCAGTTCGCATGATGCTTAATATTTTTTGTTCTTCGCGTGCTTGGATTTTGGCTTGTCTGTTCATATTAGTTGAACTGCTTGCTAGTTGAGAAGTTATGGTGTCAGAATTTTTTGGATCTCTACGGTGGTTGTTCTTCTCCCATCTGCTTCCTGCATGTCAGTCGAAGTTAAGTGTGTTTACTAATATGTAAGGTTGTTACGTATTAGTAACCTCGTGCTCTTTTTGTAACTTTTAGTGTCGATTGCGTTTGAACGTGCTTTTAAAATGCTTCATCAGTGTGATAATTCATCGGGTAGCTTTTTTGTGTGTCCGGCGATTACACAATTAAATCTCACAAACACTATATCGCCCCTGTTAAAGAATAAAATAATAATAAATTTAGTATTAATGACTCAAACCCCCAACACCACCTCCCCACTATGTAAGACTTGGCCGAGAAGTGAGGTTTGGAGTCTTCAAAATTCTTTCTCTCCTTCAAAGACCTGGGTGACCATTTCGAAACTAAACTATAACTTATCAATCACTAATAAAAATCGGCTCTGTCTCTCTCGAAAGCTGTGTGTAATAAAAACAAAACAGGAAATTGACATTGCTAGTACGAGGGGTGTTCATAAATTAGCTACCTAAGGTATTTCCCATAGTTATATTTCAATGATTCATGATTTATCATGTTCCTACATATCTCAACTTGAATCATATTAATTTTAGGTTGTGCTGCTGCAACAGAAAGAAGGAAGGTACTTGTATTAAATTATGGATTTGCTGAAATTGGAGCATGTTCAGTCATCAAGTTTCTCACCAAAAGAGTAAATAGGCCAATGGCTATTCATGAAAGGATGGTGGCTGTGTATGGAAACAGTGCACCTTCACAGTACCGGGTGAAATTCTCGTTAAAACAATTCAAATGTAGAGAGTCCATCGATGATGATCCACATCCAGGAAGGCCTGTCACAGCGACCGCTCCAGAAATGTGCCAAGCTGCAGAAACCCTTGTGCTGAATGACTGACGTTTAAAGGTGTCCCAAATCTCTAGGGAATGTGACCTAACTGAGGGAACACGTATAACCAACCTCCATGAACATTTGGGGATGACTAACGTCAGTGCAAGGTGGGTTCCCAGATATCTGACCCCTGTGCAGAATCAGTGCCGGATTAAGGGACGAGCCAGCAGGGCTTTTGCCCGGGGCCCCAAAAACAGAAGAACTATGAGGCAAAAAATATCTATATCCTTAGTAAAGGGTGCCGAAAAATCTTTCTGCTAGTGGCGCTGAAATACCTTCGTCCGGCCCTGTGCAGAATCAATTCAGAGTACGGTTTTGTGAGGAGAATTTAGAGCTTCATGGAAGGAACACTGAAACTTTTATCTCCAGAATTGTTACTTGTGATGAAACATAGGTTCATCACTGGGATCCTGAGACCAAACAAAAATCAATGCAGTTGAAGCACAAGGTTTTCCCCACCCAAAAAACTTCTGACACAACCTTGAGCTGGCAAGATTATGGCCACCAATTTTTGGGATGCTGAGAGAATTTTGTACATTCACTACTTGGAACACAAGCAGACAGACACTGAGGAGTCATATGCATCCCAATTGTACAACCTAAGGACTGTCATAAAGGAAAAACGTCGTGGAACACTTTCCAGAGGTGTTCTGATTCAGGAAAACGCACGAGTGCACAGGTCACATACTGTTGCTCCTGCTTTGAGAGACTGACTTTTCAGAACTTACCCATCCACCTTACAGATTGGATCTGGCCCCCAGTGACTATTTTCTGTTTCAATACTTCAAGAAAAACGTACATGGATGTCGCTTTGCTGATGATAATGAACTGAAGTCTGATGTTTCTGCGTTCGTTGATGGACAGGACAAAGAATTTTATTTGTCTGGCATTTCCTCATTGCCAACAAAATGGAACAAGTGTATTTGAAGTTCAGTGGAGTTTCATTGAAAAATAAAAAAAGATTTTTGCCTCTATCTTATTTTCTTCATAGTTGGGTAATTTATTGAACGCCCCCTCGTACTTACGTTGACGTACTGGTTACTCACAACTGAGTAATTGGCATGATTCATGTAGTAGAACAACGCTGTGTTATTGTTAGTACGTATATTTTGTACTGTTTAAAGCCCGTTTTGTAGAATCATATTTTTCACATAGATTTAAACATAAAAAAAAAATGTTTTACAGTTTTGCACGGTTTTTTAATTTATGATTAATGTTTAATACTAATCTCGGAAATAAAGCCTTTTGAGACATATGTTTACAGAATTTTTTTTCTTATTTTTAGCTGTTGAATATGCTGCGCTTTGTTTCCTGAAATTTTTAAATACCATCTAAAAGAAAATAATAGGGAATTAAATTTACATATGAAAATAACAGCGAATTAAATGTACACAAGAAAGTACATCTTGCACAAGAAGAAACAAAGAAAGAAAGAAAAAAAAAAAAAAGAATTTTATCTAATATTTTTAGAGAGAAGGAAGTTTATTTACTATTGATAATATTTTGATTATTAACTATGGCTTTTAAATGGAGCAGGTGTCAGAAGATAAAATGAATAAGAGTAGTTCATAATTCATAAAATAAACTAACCGTTAAACATTATTTGTTAATTGCTTTAGCCTTCAGTTTCTGGTTAGGCCATAGCAAGTTCCCTTATGGCCCAGTTTGAATGGCGAAAGGTCAGTGATAAGCCACCTACGCTTCGATCACGCCACTGGACGTATCGCCTTGATCTGTTGATTTTGTACGGCTTAATTCGATGGTGTGGAGAGTACAGAGAACCACGCCACGAAACGGTATCCTATCATGGTGCTATTTGGTACTTTGGATCCGGATGTCAGTTACCACACCTCCCGCAACGTTGAAGAGTGAAAGCTAGGCGTTTTTCCGAAATGAAACATCAGGCTGTCAGAATAGAATAGCAATGTTGTTGTTGATGTTATGGATTTATCATATTATTTATAGTAATAAATTAGCAGCAATTTAATTTATATTTATCAATTATAATAGTATATTTATTTTATAAATATAAATAAATTTATATTTATAAAATTCACTATTGTTAAAGTTTATAAACTTATCAAGTGATATTTCTAGAACTCTAATAACATACTGTTATTATGGACCATCTCGAGGATGGGGAAGAGCAGCCTACGCTTGAAATATAGAGCATTTTTAAATGTATGTTTTTTAGTCGTAATTACGAGTTTAATACATATTTTAATACATATTTAATACATATTTTCATACATTTTGAAGCATTTTATATATTCGTGTACTGCAGTAGCATTACATGGATACATAAAATGGCATTGTTAGTTCGGCATTGTGGTTAATATTAAATTAGCATTAGTAGAGCATATGATGCAAGAAAGCAAGCTTATGTAGCAAAAAAGAAAAAAAAAAAAAAACAATTTCACACATCCCTTCCCTCTAAACGTTTGTCCAATTCCTCCTTGAATTTATTTAAGCTATCAACTTCCACTAAGGGGGCTTAGGGGGGAACAGGTATTCTGTGTGTTATCAGACACTCAGTCTAAAACACTGATGGATCCAATATCTTTATATTACAGAAGATTTAGGAGAATTCCTGTTGGCCTGCCTCCCTAAAATCCACTCATGCACACCTTCTCGATGGTAAGCCCTGTTACGTCACTTAGGTGGCAACGAACGTGTAGAGTGGTTCTTTTCAAGATGCCTGGTTAGCGTGAAGAGGAAAAGACCAAACCCTCCAGCATATGACAGCACGACGAAACAAATGGCCCTCAGTTCCCAGCGGCTTTCACTCCCCCTCTTACAACAGCCACCCCCATTTTTCCTTCTGGTGGGGCATGGGCATGCCCCACTGACACCTATTGGAGTCGCCTTCCCTATTGACTCCATATTTCTGTCTCTCCCCCCCCAGTCTTCAGTCTCCCTCCCCTACTCTATCTGTACACAAGCGATTGCCCTACACGTCCAAATTTAATCATGTCCAAATTACTGTTTGCCAATAGTTTCGGCCTTTCAAATCCTAGCACTCTTACCCCCCCCCACGCGAAAGATCAAATCTTTTTTTTTTTTTTTTTTTTTAGGTCCTAGACACTGAAATCTCAGGAAATTAGGTGGCAGGACCTGCCAGAGTAATTAATTATAATGCTGATATACCTGGCCTGCCTCCACGGGGCTGAGTGTGGACAACTTGGGCCTCAGCAGGGGTCCAGCGGCTAAATGGCCAGAAGAACAACGGTACATAGCACTATACATATACAATATCCACACACTTTTAAATCTCTGGCCTTTCCAGTGAACTGGCACACCTACAATGAAAGCAACGCGGAGATGGGGGAAACCCCTGTTGCCGCTTGACACTAAATACACTCTACACTCTTACAGCAGCGAGAAGATCAGATTGGAAGCAGAGGGTGCTTAGAATCTCTGGGTACGACCAGGCTGCCATGCACAGAAACTGAACTTGGCGTGTTACAACGTGAGATCGCTCATCTGTGAAGACAGGATATTAGAGCTGGAAAAGGAGTTAGAAAATGTGAATTGGAATATCATCGGTTTAGCTGAAACAAGAAGTAGAAATGAATCACTTATAAGTTTATCAAGTGGAAATCTTCTGTACACCAATGGAAACAGTGAAAGGAGTGAAGGTGGAGTTTGGTTTCTGGTCCATAAAGATTTAAAAAACAACATTTTGGAATTCAAAAGTACATCACCAGGTGTCAAGACTAATACTCAAGATTTTTAAGAGGTACCAACTAAAGGTTATAATGATTTATGCACAAACATCGAGCCATGATGTTGAAGAAATGTACACCGAAATTGAGTCTTCTAGATGAGCAGAAAACCCACTACACTATTATTATGGGGTACTTCAATGCTAAGATTGGAAAAAGACAAAACAGCGCAGAAAGGGGAACTATAGGAAATTTTGGAATTGATGAAAGAGGTGAAAGACTTGTGGAATTTGCAGAATCTCAAGGACTGTCCGTTATGAACACTTTTTTTCAAGAAAAGGGTGAGCAGAAAGTGGATATGGAAGAGTTCAAATGGATTAACAACTAATGAAATCGACTTCATCCTCACTAATAGAAGATATATCGTGAATGATGTTACCGTCCTGAATAAGGTAAATGTTGGAAGTGATCACAGAATGGTAAGATGTACACTTGATATAGATGTAAGAAAGGAAAAAAAACTGACTGGAGTAAATAATACAGAGGTCTTTGAGATAACAGAAGTGGAGAAAAAGCAGTATGTACTAGAACTTAAGAACAAGTTTCAGCTTCTGCAGACTGCTCAGGACCAAGATATCAACAAGAAATATTACAACTTTCTGAAAGTGATAAAGCCCAAGAAACCTATAGGGAAAAAGAAATCCAAGGAAGAAAAAAATTAGTTAAGAAACACATGTTACGATGAACCGAAGGCGACATATGAAGAGCAAGATAAATACTGAGTTATGCAAAGCCATTAGAAAGAGACTCAGAGAGGACATAAGAAGATTTAACACAAGAAAAGTAGAACAAGCATTAAGGGAAAACAAAGGACTTAAATCAGCAGGTATGAGCAGTAATACAGAAAGACAAACGATACTGAAACTGAAGAATAGCGATAGTGTACTCTTAAATAGCAGAGAAGGCATAATTCAAATAGCAGAAGACTACTATAGAGAATTATACAAGGAGCGAGGGCATGATGCCAGCAGTGGGGAAGATGGATCGCAAATTAGCAACACACGCGACATAGCCGATATTCTTCCTGATGAGGTAGAACATGCATTGAAGAAAATGAAGAATCAGAAAGCCCCGGGGGAAGATGAAGTTACTGTAGAGTTGTTAAAATTGGGAGGAAGAGACATAACACAAACTGGCAAAGCTCTTTACAAAGTGCATTAGAAAAGGTGTGACGCCTAAGCAGTGGAATAATACAATCATAGTTTCGCTGCATAAGAAAGGAGATAAATCAGAAATTGGAAATTATAGATCTATTAACTTGTTATTCCACATCTACAAGTTGTTCACAAGGGTCATTACTAACAGATTAGAAAGAATACGTGATGAGAATCAACCAAAAGAACAAGCTGGCTGTAGGACTGGATTCTCAACTATGGATCACCTTCACGTAATATCACAGCTAATGGAGAAAGCAAATGAATATAAAACACCATTATGCCTGGCATTTGTGGATTATGAAAAGGCATTTGACTCCATATAGTTTCGGGCACTGGAAAGACAAGGCATAGATACCCCATATATTATGATTTTGAAGAAAATATATGAGAACTGTACCTCCTTTATTAGACTAGACAAAGACAGTAGCAAATTTAAAATTGAGAAAGGAGTTCGACAAGGAGACGCAATATCTCTGAAGTTGTTTACTGCTGCCCTTGAGGAAGCTTTCAGAAGATTAGACTGTTCGTAGAAAGGAGTCAATGTGAATGGAGAGTACAGTACCTAAACCATTTACGATTTGCAGATGGCATTGTGGTCATAAGCCACAATCCCAAAGAATTAGAGGAAAATCTTAATGTTATGCAGAGTTAATAAGAATTTTGGACTAAAGATGAATTTGGCTTAAACAAAAGTAATGATGAACAAGTATTCCACAGAAAAGGACATAATGATTGAAGGAGCAGTAATTGAAAAGGTGGAGTCATATACTTATCTGGGACAAGTTATTAGCTGTAATAATGATAAATGGCTGGAAGTCAAGAGAAGACGCCGGGGGCTCACATCTGATGAGTATGGGCTTGGCACACCCAGGGTCCTGAGCTAGATATCATCATTCTTCTCTTTCTTGGTTATTTCCTTCTACTTTTGACTCTCTCTCTCTCTCTCTCTCTCTCTCTCTCTCTCTCTCTCTCTCTCTCTCTCTCTCTCTCTCAGGGTTACTCGGGAACTTTTTTTTTTCCTGGTGCAGCATTAGCCTC
This sequence comes from Mastigoproctus giganteus, assembly GCF_048544385.1. Taxonomy (NCBI): domain Eukaryota; kingdom Metazoa; phylum Arthropoda; class Arachnida; order Uropygi; family Thelyphonidae; genus Mastigoproctus; species Mastigoproctus giganteus. Next base: position 152,343,386 of record NC_143581.1, on the reverse strand, counting down.
AGGCTTCCTTGCATCATATGGATAATAATAATAAATTTTGGATGGATAGCATTCAGGAAATATAGTCACATACTGAAGAGCAATATCTCAGTTTGTCTGAAACGTAAAATAATGAACCAATGTATACTCCCCACCATGACTTATGGAAGTGAAACCTCGGCACTCACCAAAAAAATGGAAGAGAAGCTGAGACCTACACATCGAAGAATGGAATGAATTATATTGGGAATCAGACTGTTAGATAAGAAGAGAAACATTCGGATTAGGCAGCAAACTCAAGTAAAGGGCATTCTTATCAAAACTAAAGAACTAAAATGGTCTTCGGCAGGACCCATAGCTCGAAGACATGATGACAGATTTTTTCCCCCCTATGTAGTAGTAGAGTAGTAGTGGCATGTGATGCAAGAAAGCAAGTGTATGAGCTTATGCAGCATCAGCCAAAAAAAAAAAAAAAAAAAAACACGCAATTCCCTCCAAATGTCTGTCCAGTTCCTCCTTAAATTTATTTAACTCGTCGACTTCCACAACGACAGATGGAAGTTTGTTCCAGCAGTTAACCACCCGCTGGCCAAAGGCAAATTTCCGCACGTCTATTCTACATCTGTCTTTTCTTAATCTAAATTTACACCCCCTTAGGTTCGTAATCTGAGCAAGAGGAAGAATCCCATCAGAATCGAGCCTGCTCAGCCCATTCAAGGCCTTTTACGCCTCAATCAGATCACCTCGCAGGTGCCTAGTCTCGAGAACTTAAGCCTTTCTTGGTAAGAACATTCCTTCGTCCTCAGCAATGTTGTTGCCCTTCTCTGTACTCGCTCAAGCAACCCTACATCCTTCCTAAAATGAGACCTTCTTTCAACAATTACTACTAATGCGTTCAACATCCAGACCTCCAGCAATCAAAGTTGGGCTACCTTTGATTGCTAATCAGTACGTGACTTGATGTTTCGTATAATGACAGTAATTATTTAAAGAAAATTTTACAAAATAAGCGACGGTGGGGAATTTTTACAACCTAAGTTGCTTGAGCACGAGGGAAGCTGCTGATAACTGTTCTGTGTCTCATATCTGCAACAAATTAAAATTAATAAAGTTGTAAATTTTTGATCGAGACCTTAAATAGAACTTCAGAAACGATAAGGAACAAAATTTTAAAGCACCTAGGCCATAAATCAATTAAAATGTTAAGAGTACAAAAGGGGACATTTTTTTTTTTTTCCTTCTGGCAATTCTACAAGCATTTTGTTGTCAGTTTGCTTTACTCTCGAAATTGCTGATTATTCAATTCCTACTGTTAGTTCACACTCTCCCTATATATATTTATATATCTTGTTCAAATTTTCAGTCGTTAATAAAATACTTTTTATTCATCCACTCAAGTTCAAAAAAAATTTTTTTTAAACTTGTAGTGGATGACACTTGATGTTAATACAGTTTTTTCAAATATTAATTCATTAATTAAATTTAATTAATTAATTTTAGTTTTATATGGGAGAAAAAAATTTCCCTTATATAAATTTAGGAATAAAATGGAAATCAACAGGCAGTAGCTCAATCGGTAAAATGCAAGGATTTCAGTATTTTTCACGTGAAGGTGAAGAATGCGAGTTCAATTCTTGCGAAAATCAATAATTTTTTGATAAATTTTTGTTATTCATCCACTCAAGTTCAAATACATTTTTTTAAACTTGTAGTGGATGACACTTGATGTTAATACAGTTTTTTCAAATATTAATTCATTAATTAAATTAATTAATTTTAGTTTTATATGGGAGAAAAAAATTTCTCTTATATAAGATATTTAGCAGGATATAAATTTAGGAATAAATATCGTCAGTGGCGAAGCGTGTAGATCGCTGGAAAAAAATTTCTTTTTCAGATTCTTTTTTGATTCTGGATTCTAGTCTGAGTCAAGGAGGGAACAAAATGGAAAATGAAACATGTGAATAAAAATAATAGTCCAACACCATATATAGAAAGGAAAATGGAAAATTGCAAGGAAATTCGCTTTCTATTTTGCCACTTAATATTGTGATTCTGTCATATGTATATACATATTTATATTAATTGTAATTATTTAATAAAAAGTAACTAAAAGAAAATTTTTCTTTGTTGACCTAAGTAGGAATTGACTTTAAAAATTTTTTTTTTATATTACTTGTTTTTTGGCGAATTTTTAGCAGACACACCAAAATCATCTTAGTGGGCAGCGTGGTTGAAGAGCAGAAAAGAGTTTTATGGCTCTTCAGTGATTACAGACGGATAAAGAGAGGGACAAGACTTGTTTAGTTTTCTGTGCTTGTTCATGCGATTACTCAGAGTGCTTCAACGTAGAACGCAGGTTAATAAACGTTTATTGTCTGCGTCTGTTTATTTGTTGTTTGTTATTTGGTTTTTAGGAGCATTAGCAACTAAGGCCATATTGCTCCGGGATATGCGATAGTCATTCCCTGACCTTTCCGCATCCTCTGTATTTGGTGGTGACGGGCTCGAACGCCGGTCTAATCAAGAAGCGTGTACTACGCACTGCTGCTCCTGCCCACCTGGCTACGGAGGCGCCTTTATTGTCTGCGTCGGGACACAAGTTAATCCGCATACTGGCTATGGACATATAGAAAGCAAGTTGACTAGCGTGGATTGCGGTTTGTCGTCACGGGTTGGGTTAGTTTTAATAGAAAGAGTATTAAATAAAAATTTAAAAAAAATAATAATAAGCTCTCTTTTATGTGCGAATTGAGGAGAGTGTCCATACATATCTTCATGTTCCTATTCTTCAGATGAGGAAATAATCATCATGGATTTTTATTATTATTTATTTATTTTTATTAACAGTTTCCATCGTGTGGTTTAACTGTCAAGAACCACATCAAGTTAGTTAATGTACGCAGTGCGGTGCATTTCAGGGGCGTTTGATTTGTTTTGTTTTATTTTATTTATTATTATTATTATTTTTTTTTTGTAATTTACAGAAGCAAAAAGTAAATATAGTAATCCATTTATCAACTGATTATTAAGATTATAACTTTATAGAACACTTAATAATAATAATAATATCTTGTGGAGGGTCACAGACCACTTCAATCGGCAAATAATACCGCATTACCTCGACAACAATGAAGGCCATCCACACAGCCGTGTATTGTGCTGCGGTAGCAGCCTCTAGGATAAATGGAAGAGAAACGAGAGACCAGCAGCAGAAGAACCAAAAACAGAAGGAACCGCCAGCTTGGGAAAGAAGACTTCAGCAGAAGATAGAAGAATTAAGAGTCAAGATAGGCCAATTGACCCAGTACCAACGGGACAATAGGAGTGAGAAATGAATTGGAAAAGTGAAGAGCATCCTCAAGAGAGACATCGTCCACAACAAACATGAAACAAAAAATCAGAGAATAGGAGAGTACTTGGACATATTGAAGCAGAGCCTCCTTACACTCAGCAAGAGACTACGCCAAACAAAGAGAGCTCCCAGAGGAAAATAAACAACCGAATCTTCGATGAGGACCAAAGATGCTTCTACAGGAGTCTCGGAGAACACGTGAAAGAAGGGAACGGCTACGGAACAGATGACGATTGAGGATTTCTGGGGAAACATATGGAGCAGGGAAGTAAAACGTATCAGCCGAACCACCTGGATAGAAGTAGAACGCAAGAATACCAAGGACGTACAATAAATGAGAGAGTGGGAGATTCGGGAAGAAGTAAAACAGACGATCAAGAACTCCCACAACTGGCGAACTCCAGGAATAGATAACGTCCACAACTGCTGGTACAAAAAGCTCACTTGCACACACACAAGCACCTGGCAGAGCAGTTAACCAGAATGATAAGGCACGCAGAGACAATCCCGAAGTTTCTCACTCAAGGAATCACATATCTGAAGCCTAAAGACGAAGATACAAGAAACCCGGCGAAATATAGGCCAATCACCTGCCTCCCAACAATGTACAAGATCCTGACCAGCTGCATAACCAGGAAGATATCAGACCACTTGGAGAACCGGAACATAATGGCTGAACAGCAGAAAGGATGCAAGCGGCTGAGCAAAGGATGCAAGGAGCAATTAACCATAGATGCCGCAGTTATGGAGCAAGCCTATAAGAAGCGCTGCAACATGTACACAGCCTACATCGATTACCCCAAGGCCTTCGACTCGGTGCCTCATAGCTGGCTAATAGAGGCGCTGAACATCTACAAAAGTCAATCCGACAGTGACAAACTTCTTAGGAGAAACGATGGCGAAATGGAGTACCACCATTAAGGTCGAAACCGTCACAACCAGGCCGATTTCCATCAGGAGAGCAATCTTTCAGGAAGATGCCCTGAGCCCATTGTGGTTCTGTCTAGCACTTAACCCGCTATCCACCATGCTCAACAGTAGCAAGTACGGATATAACCTCAAAGAAGGAAGGAAGAACTTGTACACCCTCACCCACTTGATGTGTATGGATGATATCAAGCTCTACGCGGAAACCGAGAAGCACCTCCAGCAGCTACTCCAGATCACCGAGGAATTCAGCAATGATATTAGGATGGAATTTGGTCTAGACAAATGCAAGACACACGGATTGCGCCAGGAAAAATTAGTCAACGAAAACTACCAGCTGCACACTGGTAAAGAGATCAAAGCCATAGCAGAGGGAGAAGCCTACAAATATTTGGGGATGATGCAGGCTCAGCAGTTACAGCCCAAAGAAGTTAAGGACTGCCTGACCGAAAAATACCATCAGAGACTCAGAAGCCTGCTGAAAGCAAACCTGAACTGAGGGAACACAGTTAAAGCCATAAACATTATGCAGTGCTAACATACTCCTTTGGGGTCATAGATTGGACTAACACCGAGCTGGAGGATATCACGAGAAAGACAAGGACAATGATGACCAAGAGCCGCCAACACCACCCGAAATCAGCCGTGGAGAGACTAGCAATTGCCCGGAAAGAAGGAGGAAGGGGCCTGATAGACCTCATTGAGCAACTGAAGACAGCAATTGCTAACCTGCTTCCAGAAACACACAGCAGCACTCCACCAGACCATAAAGAAGATAGACAAGCGGTATATCCCACTGAACCTAAGCGAGGAGTCTCCTCTCAACCAGGAGGCATAAACGAAGCTAGAAAGATGGGCAGAGAAGACACCCCATGGCAGACTCCACAATGATCTCCATCAAGATCACATAGATAAAATGGCTTCCAATGCATGGCTCACGAGCGGGACACTCTTCCCCGAGACTGAAGGATTCATGCTCGCCATCCAAAACCAGGTAACCAACACCAGGAACTATAGAAAATACATCGCCAAGGAGCCCGGAGTGTCCGATTACACATGCCACCTGGCCTCAGAAACGATCCAACACATCACCGCGGGATGCAAAGTGATCACTCAGACTGAGTACACTCATAGACACGACCAGATAGCTAGGATAATACATCATAAGCTAGCAATCACAAGCTGTACTGGGACCGCGCCATAATAACGGATAGGATAATCCCGCACAACAGACCGGACATAACCCTTGTGGACAAGAAGGAAAAGGATACCTATCTGATTGACATAGCGGTACCCAACACTGGAAACCTACAGAAAGCCAATGGGGAAAAAATCAGGAACTACAACAACCTAAGACAGGAGATCAAAGAGGTGTGGCATATGCAACAAGTAACGACAATCCCGATCATCGTGTCAACCACAAGTATGGTGCCAAAGACCTTACATAACTGCCTAGCAGCTGTAGGTGTTCGCTGGGAGACCTATTGCTGTATAGAGTCTAATGTACAGATCGCCATGAAGCTAAGGCAATCTTAGAGTAGGACTAGTCCTGTATAGATTCGTCAAGGGTGGGTTGTTCGTCCAGTCAGTTGTACACCAGAAAGTCGCAATCCTGAACACACCTGTAGGATAGTCAGAGAGTTCCTCGACCAACAGTAACACCAGACATAGCAACAACCACCCCGTATGTGCACTTGGTAACAATTCCCGTCACGATGTGGAAACCCCAATCAGGAAGAAATAATATAAGAGCAATAATAATAATAAACTATAGTTTTACGTTCTCGAAACGTAGCCGTTCCAGTTTAATTGCAACTGTATATTTATTACTCTCCTCTCATATACCTTTTTTAGGTCTTTTCTCTCTCTGTACGAGCATATACTATATATGTATCTTTTCACAAGCGACACCATTTTCACGAGGCTCACATAACAATACACGCGAATCATGTACAAACTCTGTAAAGGCCAGAGTGTGTGTTTATTGTGTTGGTTTTTGCTGTGTATAGTGTATATAGTGTTTGGGGGTTAGGCGCCGCCGGTGGTTCCCACAACAGTGCTCTTGTGAGGGGAAACAGTACTCTGTAAATGCCAGAAGTGGTGTAGAGCGTTGGTTTATGTAGATTTTTGTCATGTTCTGTTGTTCATCTGGCTTATTGGCCGCGGGGTCCCCCTCTTGGGACCGCACGTGGTCCGTACACATCACTAGGAGGTGAGCTAGGCAGAAGAGATTGCTTCGCTGGCAGGTCTCCGCTCAGCATCGTCTTCAGGTGGAAAGGGAAAGGTGGAAATGTTGGTGACGTAGAGAAGGTATCCCCAAGCATAGTATGTTGATGTATGTAAAGTGGCACCTAGACTTAAAGTCCATCTCCACCGTATGATTAGAATCGGTATCCCCAAGCAAAACCAAATTATGATATTAGTGTCCCCTGTAAATGATTACATATACCCATATTTATTTTGTCTGTAAATTGCGTGTGTTCTATGGTCGATTTGCCTGTTTTCTGGACGAAAAAACCCCAGGTCTGGTGGGGGAAACTTTGCTATCTAGTCCTGAGACCGACTAACTCAGCCACGGAGTGAAAAAAGCCCACTTAAGTTCCTCGCGTCATCGACGGGATTCGAACCCGGGACTTTAAAGGTATGGGGAGGACGGTGACGATACCACTGTGCTACACGCGCGCCGACTTTGGTATCCCTAAGCAAGATGATTGAGCTTACTCCATGAGGCGCGTGGGGTAAGGGATCAGGAATCGAAGCATACTGAGCAAGGGAGCTCAGTACAGATCGCCATGAAGCTAAGGCAATCTTAGAGTAGGACTAGTCCTGTATAGATTCGTCAAGGTTGGGTTGTTCGTCCAGTCAGTTGTACACAAGAGTCTAATTTAGATACTTTTCACAATTGATTGTCGTTGATATTATTTCCTCTGTTGGCCACTTGCTGGGTTTTTCGGAATTACAAAGCCGTCACATGCGCGAAGCATGTGAAGGCTTTCTAATTCTCTTCACGACATAGTCTAACAGATGGTTTTCTCGGTTTCTTGGTAAGTACGTTGTCCTAATAATGAAGATGTATCGTAGCGTTTCGTATAATGGACAGTCATACCTCAGGTGTTGCCAGCTCTCCAGCCCCCCACAGGAACATGTCGGGTCCTGTTTGGCTTTAATAGATCCGTGTCCGGTCAAGAGAAAAGTTGGGTACAGGCCGGGGGAGAACTCGGATATACTTTGCCAATGTTAGGGTTAAAATTTCATCTGACTTCTCCTTTAGTTGAATTTGTCCATCTTTCTTGCCATACCTGTTGCAGATGGGTAACAAGGCGTTTCTTTCATGCTCTGCGGTTGTTCGCCGGGTTCACTGTGAAGCCTAAGACGGTATAGGTGTTCCCTTTGGACAGTTGGTACAGAAGTCCACGCGGACGATCTCCAAATCAAGTGGAAAGGCACCCGCCAGGGTCTGTAGTCTCTGGGTGCTAATTGTGCAGCAGGCACGGGTGACGATTAAGAGGATTGAAAGCTGAATGGTTTCGAGGGTTTTCCTGTTTGTTGCAGTTGTGGTATTCGTGAACTAGATGCCAAAAGCATCTTTGCTCTCAGATATTTAAGATGTGCTTGAAATGACAGTTTTGGATCGAGGATGATTCCAAGATATTTTAGCTGCATTGTTAGTTTAACTATTGTACCTTCAATTTTTATTTGTGTTGGCCATCAGACGTTTATAGTACCATTCAGCAGGATAGAGCTTGCTTTTGTTGGGGAGATCCTGAGATGGTGCAATCTTGCCCAGTCCTGAAGAACTTGAAGAGAATGGTTTGCCATGTTTTCTCAAGCTGTGCTCTAATGTTGAAAACGACAGTGAATTATGAAGTCATCCGCAAAAGCTTGCAAACCAACCTCACCCAGATCAATATAGGGAAAATCATCCATGCTAATATTTCACAAGAGCAGTCCCAGGACAGAATCCTGGGGACAGCCCTAACAAAACTTCTCCCCCCTCTTCTTAACATCTCTTCAATACTTATTAACCCCGAAATGGTTAAGGCAGCTGTTAACAGCTTTTTATTGAGTAACACCTCTACGACTGACATGATTTTAAATTAAGAGTTTATTTCAGAATATTTTTATTTATTTACAAATAACGTTACAAATGGTTTCGCTACATGTGATTCATCATTATCTTAAATGTTCAAAGTGTTCGCCTGTAGCATAATTGAACTATGCTACAGGTGAACTTTATTGTTGGCAGCAGCGAACTTGAGGAAGTATTTGGACTGAAGAGATGCACAGAATTGCTCAATTCCATGTTTAAGTTCTTGGATTATAGTTGGTTTCCGATTGTACATCATATCCTTTAGGTAACACCATATGAAAATGGGCAAGGGAACTCAAGAACGCGAAATCAATCGAACGTGGCGGAAATTCAGCACTTTTCTTCGACATATTCAATGGTGTGAAAATTCAGCAACAAGTTCGGTCCGACATAACGAAAATGTGGTGGTAACCCATCTTACGGATAGTAAATTTCCTCATCTCCGTTCATTTGACGAAGGGTCGCTGCAACGCATGTCTGGAACAAGTTAGGTACTCAACACCAGTAACCTTTCTCTCTCAAAAAAAAAAAAAAATATATCGTAAAGTACCACTAACACTACACCACACCACACTCTTTATGTCCTGGAAAATTTTCAGCTCTGACTACACGAATGTTTTGGATTCTCTGGGGAAACTGGTACACACAATTATGGAGATTCACTGTAGTATTGAGCATAAAGGGGGCTTTTATCCGACCAGAAAATTGTGTCCATGATCTTTTCATCCTCGTTCACCTTTCTTTGAAACTATTTACAAAATTCCATACTGAACAGGATCGTCTTTGGTCCTGGCATGCAACAACTTTGAGATGTACACTAGTCAGTTCCGCCCTCGAGATCAGTTCGTTGCCAATAACAAAGCTATGTAGCACTTCCAAACTATTTTTTACTAATAGTGTGAAAATTATACTTTTCGTGCGATGTTCTCTATGCTACTTTGTTCTTTAATATAAACGAAAGCTATTAGTTTAGTCAACTTACTTTTTCTCAGAGCAGCTTTTAAGTTATTTCTCTAAAAGTAACACAATTGCTTTCATTTTTTTAAACCTTACGTCGCTCGAGGAACTTTCGGGTGGCATAAAGATATAAAAAAAAAAACATTCAAAAAATTTATGAGCGCTATAGAACATAATTATACATTGTGCATAATTTTTTTTTTTTTTAAAGTGGCGAATGGTATGCAATTTAAATGAATAGCAATGGCTGCTTGAAAAAATCCTTTGTATGTGTTCACTGATCATTTATTTTCACGAAAAATTTGTTTCTCGCGAAAATAATCGATTATATTTCTATTATGCCCATAACTATCTGAAATATTTACAACCCAGATAATCTCAGCTAATCCTCTGATGATGACTTTTTAAATCAATTTTTCATTTAGATTTAGCTTTGTTAAGCGTCGAAATTATTTGTAGAAAAATAAAAGAAATTTACAAAGAAAAAAAAAAAAGAGGAGGCGGGCGGGCGGGGAGTTACCAATACGTCTCTGGCCAAAATGTAGTAAATATGCACTATTATACTCAGCACTAATAACTTTATTAGTGCTGAGTTATATATTCACATTAGTCGAGTATAAAATTGATAACAAGAAAACTAAAGAAGAAAAAAAGTATAGAGAAGAAAGGATTCGATTTACGCACACACATATGTGTGCGTGTAGATCAAATCCTTTCACCATCGTTTTTTTTCTTCTTCCGTTTTCTTGTTATCTATTTCATAACCAATTAATTTGCATATAATTGATTAAAATGCCATAATTATGATATTTTAATCGATTGTGCCGGTCACAAAAAATTATACAGGAGACATTTCTGAAGTGCTAAAACAACTTAAAGTCGTCTTGAATATACAGGGTGTTTCAGTTAAACGTTTCAGAACTTCTAAGAGAGGTAGGGTACATCCTGACAACTCGAAATCATATAGCAATGTGGGGTCGGAAATGCTTTCCTGAAACGGTGTTGTACACAGAAGCACCATAAAGAAAAGAGACCGTAAGTGAGAAATCGTTTTAATACATGAAAAATACATGAAAAGAAGCAAAAGGTACATGGATTACCGTAGGTACATGGATTATCAAGTAGATAGGTCTAACCGGACCTATCTACTTGATCTTTCTGCAGCACGTATTGCCACAACTTTTGAGAGATGAACAGATTTCTGCATCGACGCAACAGACAATGTGGTTCCAACACGATGGAGCCCCTGCCCATTATAGCGGAGATGTTCGTAACTACCTGGATGTCACATTTGGTCAACAGTGGATCGGACGTGGTGGTGCCGTGCGTTGGCCTGCTCGGTCACCCGACCTATCATGTCTTGATTTTTATTTCTGGGGTCATATGAAATCGCTAGTTTATGACACCCCTGTTGACAATGCTGAGGAGCTGGTTGCAAGAATCGCAGTAGCTGCCGAAGAAATTCGAAATTGGCCTGGAGTATTCCAGAATGTTCGGATGTCCATGCGTCGGAGATGTGAGGCGTGCATTGTAGCCCGTGGAAGAAACTTCGAACACTTACTTTAATCCATGTACCTTTTGCTTCTTTTCATGTATTATTAAAACGATTTCTCACTTACGGTCTCTTTTCTTTATGGTGCTTCTGTGTACAACACCGCTTCAGGAAAGCATTTCCGACCCCACATTGCTATATGATTTCGAGTTGTCAGGATGTACCCTACCCCTCTTAGAAGTTCTGAAACGTTTAACTGAAACACCCTGTATGCAGAAATAAAATACCAGACATCCTTAAGTTTAGGGGGTTTACTCATTTCCTGCTGTCCGACCTGGCAATATTTCCCTGGACAATACCAGAATCTTTCTTTTTTCAAATCACTGGATTATGTATTCTCATTTATTTATTTTCCTGAAAATGAACGATGAGTGGATGCATATAAAGCATTATTTTCAAGCAGCTGTTGATATTTATTTAAAATGTATGTCATTCCCGTTTTAAATAAATTGCAATGTATAATTATGTTTTTGTAGCGGTGACACGAGGCTGTTTGCTGGTGTCACGAGGCTTTTGCCCTAAAGTTCTTTGGGCGGCGTAAGATTAAAAAAAAAAAGCAGTTACTTTTTAAGAAATAAGTTAAAACGCGCTTTGAGAAAAAGTAAGTTAACTGAATTTAATTACTTTTTTAAATTACTAATTACTTTTGTTTACACATTAAAGGATTAAAATCGTGGGCCCTCGTGGGTAGCACAGTTGGTAGAATCGCCGTCCTCTCCGCTCCCGTCGATGACGTGAGAAATTTTTATGGGGCTTTTTCACAACGGAGCTGAGTTAGTTGGTCTCAGGCGATGGTATCAATTGTTTTTTCTTTCGGAAACTCAGGTTTTTTCGTCCAGAAAATCGACCACAGAATACGCAATTTACAGACAGTGTACATGGAGAAATATGGCCTTAGTCGCTATTCTCCTAAAACCCTACTACATACAACACAAAATCGCCGAGAGGGGTCGCGAAACAATTTTTATGATTTTTCATGAAACGTATGGATTTTAGACTCTATTAGTAACAGATAGATTCTAAATGATACACAAGTGAAGTGACACCACAATTTTTATTGGCATCAGTACTGAGCCAGACCTTCGCATAATGTCCTTTGTGAATCTTGAACTGGACCACGCATCAGCCACGAATTCGTGCAATTGTTAGTGGCAGCTTACTCGGCACGATACATAGCCGTCTGCCACTCGTTTGGAGAGGTCTGGGTTCGATTCCTGTCAGTGACGTGATTTCTGAAATCAAAACTGAACGTTGTACCTCGAATAAGTCCTCTTTATTCGAGGCTGTAGTTAGCCATTTTCAGGCAGAGGGTATAGGGTTTCCTCCGTGAGTTGTTCCGGATTTACCAGTCCTCACAACATGCAAATCAGTCCGCGAATACACACGTCTACAGACATAATACACTTACGATTACGAGCTACGCTTGCCGCCGTTAATATCAGTATTTATTTATTTATTTTTAAATTGGTAGTCGTATTGCTGACTCAGTTGAAAATTCGTTTCTCCACTGTTTTTGTGCGTCACACATGTTCTTAGATTTCCAGTAGGATTATTTAAGGCTAAAACTGCCTTACGTTGCTCTAATGTCAGTCAAGCAAGTCTGCGCCATTTTGTGTTATAGATAAAGTGACCAGACGTCCCGGATTGGACATGTAGCCTCCATACTTAATGGCAAACATAATGCAAGACGTTTAGACTATGTTTGCCGGGAACCAATGGTACAACGGAAAGAGTTTTTTCGGCAGTAAAGAAGCGGTGGACGTCAACAAAAACACAATAAGCTGACCGTAGAAACGCCGAAAGCAATACTACAAGTTAAGTGCAATTTTGCTAATTCTTGTGAAGAATTTTACGAAGAAATAGCAAATAAGAAAGACTTATTAAGAAAAATTCACTCGGTGGAAAAATATATTTAATTTTATTGTTAAAAGAAGTATGTATTATTATTATTAATTATTTCACAGAAAAAACATAACCTTTTTTTTTTTCACTAAACAAAAATGAAAATCGATTAAAAACATGAACCCTCTAATAAATGTTTTTTTTTTTTTTTTTTTTCCATTCCTTCTAATTACCATTATTTTTCTCAATTCACATCCTTCACACAACCTTCTGTTCGTTACGTAGCGAAACACGAGGGGTACCGTGTACTGAATTTCAGCCTTTCTGTGGGGGGGAAAAAAGGATGAAATTTACTTACGGGTGCACCCTCCAGACTGCCTGGCTTAGGGTTTTATCCGCCCTCTTTCCCGGCTCCCGCTGCTTTGAAATAGGAAAACGAGTTCCCGATTTTAAACAGCGGCAAGGGGGGGGGGGAAACACCCTAACTAACACTAAACATTGCGGGTTAGGCAGCAATCACTGCCTTCCACTTTTCCTCGCCGCTGTTTTTTTTTTTTTTTTTTTTATGAAGACCCCAAACACGAAAGGTATCAAAACCTATAGTACTTAGTACCGTGCATGGGTTGGAGAAGTATGGGGGGGGGATGCCGGAAACTTTGCTCTAGAGACTAAACATGTCTTTCACCACTTCAAGCCTCCAATAAGCAAAGTGGTTGTATTTCACCGGTTGATGAAAGTCATGCAAAGTTTTTAATTTTGCATCCTTCCAAAATTTTAAATTTTTACCAAAAAAGTGCATATATATATATATGTGTGTGTATATATATATATGTGTGTGTATATATATATATATATATATATATATATATTTATTTTTTTTTTAAAGATATTTGATATTTTATTTTATAAGTTTAGTTCAAAGAAGTCAGTGAATTTAATTTATATTTTGTATGTGAATATTTTTTATATATAAAATTTTTTTAAAAAATGTGTACAGTATATTGTTTCTAGGGGGGTTGAAACCCTCCCCTAGATGTCCCGCATTGGAATGCTAAGGATCTGGTAACTAGTTATAGATTGACTCAAGGATAACACCCGCACCCATGAGACTAATTGCCATTTGTTAACCATTCTTTTTACCTTAAAAAAAATATATATATATATATATATTTGGCGTTAATATTAACTTGGGAAATATCAACGGTTTCTTTATTTACAGCAAATTAGTGCAAACGCTATAATAGGGGTTAAAACTGAATAAATAATAATAATTTACAATTAAACATATTGTATAACTATAAACTATATATTATGTTATATTTTTAAGATGTAAACTAATAGTATTTAGTTGTATCGTAATACATGGGGGAACTGTGTTTCAAGGGCACGTGTTACAAGGCCATTCGAAGGATTTTCAAGGTACTAATTCATCAGTGACCAATATCTTCATCAGTGACTATCAATTCAGACGAAATCTTTCTCCCATTTGCATCACCTTTCTCGTGCTTGCACTTGTTAACCAGCAGATAAAATTCCTCGTAAAATAAGGAACTAAATATTAGTTTTTCCTCTTATCTATGTACTATCCGAGAACATGTTGCCTACAGAGGCAAGTCAGATGAAGGAGAAATTATGACATATCTCTACTTATTGGAAGTGAAGGGTAACTTGATTGATGAAACAGTATATCTAATAATAACATAGTGATATGTACCAGAGGACGTTGTACTGATTAATCCAAACCTATGTCGGTATCTCCTTCTCTCTTTATTGAGTCACTTTTCAAGTGAGACCGTGTAATATCTGTGTCAAGCAGTAATGTAGAATTCCTCGGAGCCTTTCATCTTACAGATGAGCCGACTATATAAGACCCATGATTTTTACATGAACGCGAACACCTCATGACTTAACTTACTTTGACAGTAATCCAAAACAGTAGTTGGTAAAATTATTGGTTGCCTTAAATTAGCGCTGAGGGAGCGTAGGCAATGAGAAATCGGCGTATAATGTCGTAAATTGTGTATTTTATGGTCACTTAATCTGTTTTGCCGGATGGGAAAGAAACCAGAGGGTTTTTTTAAGTTTACCACGGTGTGAAGGGGAAAAAAAAAAAAAAACCATAAGGATTCTTCCTGTCTTAACATTAGAACCTCGGCCTTTTCCGCATGGGTGTAGGACAGTGATCTGAACCATTTTATTACCTGCTAGAGTGATACTTTTCTGTTGTAAATGACTTATATGAGAACAACACTAATATCCACTGACATTACAAAAAAATAGGAAGGACCTTAAAAAAAATGATGACAGCACTCTGAAGAATCTTGACGATTGTCAGCTATTATATTTTTATTTCCTATTCAAATAGCATATTACAAGGTAAGTGCCTAATGAAGAAAAATAGGGGTTAAAAAAGGAGAAAAAATGCTTTGATCTGGATCGCCGACAGTGCTGACCTGCAGCGCTTAAGGCGATCTGAACTGGGCAGCCTTGCGCGGCTCTCTGTTCATCCCATTTCCCTTGGCAGGGGGAACGAGTTCTCGTTCCCCCTCCCCATCCCCTATTTCGCCTGGTGGGGCTCGTCCCCACTGACCGCCTCGGGAATGCCTACTCTGTTGTCCCTGTACTTCTATCTGGCCTCCTCCAGCCTTCAGTCTCTCCCTCCACTCTAACTAGATCGACAGTGTGCACCCCCTAACTTAACGTAGCTAAATTACTAACTTGCCTCCAAATTTAACCCCACTCTCACCAACCCATTTCGGTCTAATCTGACCTCGAGCGTTTACCCCAATTTTTTTTTTTTTTTTTTTTTAATTACATAGGCTCTTGCCACTGAAATCCTCGGAAACTAGGTGGTTGGGCCTGCTTCCTCGGGGCAAAGTGTGGGCAACGGGAGGTCCCACTAGGGGCCCAACGACCCAGAGTTCTTTGCTACAAACAGAGTACACAACACGCAGATGGGGAAACGTCTGGTGCGTTTAGACCCCAAATACTTTACACTTTACTTCTGTAAGTGGTCATCACAAATTAAAACGTATACTGGCCGCATTTTACCACAATGGCAGAGTTGAATGAACCAGATACCCAAAGGGGAGGTCACTAGGAGGCTCCTGCTCCGGGTAACCTTAGGGAGCTCCAGGTTGCCACATTTTGGTTAACAGTGTATGACTCTCTGAATTCAAAGTTGTTTCAACTGGGTCATACCCAGGATCCCAAATGTACCAGTGGAGCTGATGAACATTGGGTCCATGTCATTTATGAATTCCCAATCTATTATCCTCACAGATATAGACTTATGTCGAAGGTTTTAACAGTATGCCGCGGAGATGAGCAACTACTCGTCTCTGATGAAATGCATTACATGGCTTTCTCTGAATTTCATCAAAACGTTTTTGAGACCAGGATAAGCAACCATGCAGTGGCAACACAGACTGCTGCACCTTTCCCTATATAGACAAGCACGCCTATTGGACTGCGACGTCTACTGACTATAACAAACCCAATCGAATCTAGCCTATTAGAATGTATTTCTGTCCAAGAGAGAATGTTTATGTTAGAAATTGCCTGTTTTTCATGTCTATTATTTTGTAAGTGTAACTATCATTATATGTGCTATTATGCTATATATGTATCTTATTTTAGATATTCCTGGTTATAAAAGTGTATGTCAGTGGTGCATGAGTGGGAGTGTCTGAGATCTGTCTGAATGCGGGGGGGGGGGGGCTGAGTGTGTATGCGCTGGGTGTGAGTGTCTGCACTGTTGTATGCATGTGTGTTGTTGGGTATGCAAATGTGTACATGCATGCCGTTATGTATCCTGTGCTGGCTGGGATAATGAATCCATTTAACCTGCGGGGAAAAAAATTCTGAGTACCGTGATGAATGGGTAAGTGTGCGAAAATGAGAAATGCATGAGATTGTCCTGTAAGTGTTAAATGTTGTTTAGCCCAAGCAAGTCGCTTCTTTCTCATTTGTTGCGTCAGCATAGGCTTCTTCTTGGGCCAATAGGCATGCAGACCACATTCCGAAAGCAGTCTTTGGATAAAGTGTTATGAAACATAGAACACTGTGAAGGCCAGAGATTTTAAAAAGTGTAAGGTACATGTTTATGTTGTGTTGTTCCTCTGACCTTTTAGCCGTTGGGCCCCTAGTGGACCCCCCCCCCGTTTCCCACACTTAGCCCCGAGGAGGCAGGTCAGGCATAGAGGGATCGCACTAGAAGTAAGTACTCTGGCAGGCTAATTTCCTGCCACCTAATTTCCTAAGATTTCAGTGGGAAAGGGCCTTAAAAAAATAATAATAATAAATAAAGAAAATAAATAAATGCATATTCAGTTAGAGTAGGGGTGAAGACTGAAGAAGGGGGGACAGATAGAAATATGGGGATGATAGGGAAGGCAACTCCAGAATGGTCAATGAGGACTGGCCCCACCAGGATTAAAAGGAGGTGGCAGGGAGGGGGAGGAGACAGAAACCCGTCCCCTCCCTCTACCTACCAGGGGAGGGGAGGTTAAAGTGAACCAAGTTAGGGTACCCGGTTCAGAATGCTAGTTGGTCAAGAAAAGCAGTTGACATCTAATGGCACGCCGGTGGCGTTGTCAGTCTTCATCTAGGAGATTGTCTTATTGATCACATCCGTGAGAGTCAAGTCCAGTAGTATACGAACCTTTTGTCTTTCTTAGATTGTCTTAATTTGTGGGTTGTCTCTATTCAAAGGTTCTTCACTTGATAGTTATCTTTGGAGAACGTATGGTAGTTCACACCAATGATGGTAATGCTGGTCAAGTTTTGCTGCCCTGTTCCAGTACCATCAGGGTCCCCGGGTTCATTTAGTAGAGGGTTATCATGTTGCTGCGATTAGTTGTCTTCTCCTCAAGGAAAGCTGCTGTGCGTAGTTGGTGAGAGCTTGATACTCTTCGTTAGTATCCAGTAGGTGGTTTTCTTTGCCTTTAGGTATATAAGTCAGCTTTGTGATAAGCTGGCAGCGGAGGTCATCGTAGAGGGGGCACTCGTGCATGAGGTGATCCCAGCCCTCATTTCCTCTACAGGGCCGACCGGGCTAGCCGGGTGGGTAAAGTGCCTGCCTGGCAACCCAAAGGTCGCGGGTTCGAATCCCGCCTCGGGCTTGGATCAAAGTACTGCAAAAAAACCTTGGGAGGTGGATTATGGCCACAGAAGCCGATGCGCCAACA
This sequence comes from Mastigoproctus giganteus, assembly GCF_048544385.1. NCBI lineage: Eukaryota > Metazoa > Arthropoda > Arachnida > Uropygi > Thelyphonidae > Mastigoproctus > Mastigoproctus giganteus. The sequence goes on along the minus strand of NC_143581.1, from coordinate 152,325,495 downwards.
ACTGCCAAAAAAAGAAAAAATTCCTCTACAGGAGCATGTTGGGTCCTCTTCTAGGCCAAAGGTTGTTAGTTTTGCCTTTATTGCACTATGGCCAGTAAGCAAATACATGGCATGCAGGCCTGGAGAAAACCATGTTGGGGATTTTGGATATACTCTGCTGATATCTGGGATGAACTGGTGATTTCCCCTTTGGTTGAATTTGTCCAGCGGAGCAGTCTTTGGATAGTTCATGCACTTGTTTCAACATCAGAAGATATCTCAAAGTCCAGTTTTAGATCAGGAGCACTTAGCATGGCGATTGCGAAGGCTGTTGTTGTTTTTTGTTATTTGGTTTTTAGGAGCATTAGCAACTAAGGCCATATTGCTCCGGGGATATGCGGTGGTCATTCTCTGACCTTTCCGCATCCTCCGTATTTGGTGGGCATGGGCTCTAACCCCGGTCTAATCAAGAAGCGTGTGCTACGCACTGCTGCTCCTACCCACCTGGCTACGGAGGCGCCACGATTACGAAGGCATAGCCATGTCAAATATCGATCTTGGGAAGGCGTAGTCACTCTCTTACTTTTTTTCTTGGTGTCAACTGAACATATGGAGTCATGCTTACACTTTTGCAAAACAAGATACTAATGAGCGTATATACCCTTCCAACGCCGCATTTTTAGAAACGGCTGATACTATACCTTGCAATTACCGTCTGATGCAATAGAAGTGTTATCTTTTACGTTTCACTACAAATGTTACTTTTTTAAGGTTATGCAGTTTTTTGTCCGGCACTGTATAAACTCAAGAAAGAAGGGGATGAATCAGATTGGTCCCCTTGATATCGAGGATTTGACTGTTGATGATCCTGCTCAGATAGCTAACAGACTGAATGAGCATTTTGCATGTACATTCACACATGAGGAATTCTTTAGGGAATTGGAGAGTAGAAGCTTATTAAACTCTCAACAGAGAGCTAAATGATTTTTTAATGACTGAGAGCAAAGTGGAGGAGAAATTGTTGAAGTTAAACATAAGAAAGGCACCTGGGGTGGGTGGGATATATTCAGTCATATTAAAGGAGGCGGGAAAGGAAGTAAGCAAACCCTTAGCCATAATTATGAGAGCATCCTTGGACTCACGGGAGGTCTCCATATACTAGAGATGTGCAAATGTATCTCCAATTCAGAAAGGGGATCAAAAGGTGACACGAGTAAATAATGGAAAATAACAGGAAAATAATGGAGTTACTGGTTAAAGCATAAAGCAGCATTGCAGGATCATCTAGTCAAGACTGCAGTAATAATTCAGACACAGCATGGGTTTGTTAATGGGAAGTGTGATCTGACCAATTTGATTGGATACTATGTGTTCACAAAGGAACTGGATGCAAAAAATAATTTTGATATCCTATTCTTGGACTTCAGGAAAGATTTTGACACTGTTGCACATGGAAGATTATTTAATTAATAGATAACAGAGCTGCAGTGGCTCAATACGTTCTATGTTATATCAATTAGTTAAGAAAAGGAGGATTACCTCTATGATGTCTTTTGGAACACTTCGGTGCTGATACTCTCCGTTGTTGGGACAACTACATAAATACTTTACATGTATTCCACACCCTCGTAGACAAAATCAATGATTCAAAGCACCACCGAATCGGAGATCCGCGAAGCCCAAGCTCGACCCTAAAATACATCGAATCATCAACCCAAATCCTTGAGTGAGAGAATACAATCCGTCCATATTTTGAAAAATTAAATGTTTTGAAACCAAATGAATAATGAATCCATACTTTTTTAACACTTTGAAAACAAATATTAAAACATAAAAATTAATCTTCTGAAACATTAAGAAACTAAATAATTTTGTTACTTCCAGAAGCGGATTAAAGTCGGCTGAGGCCCCGGGCGCAGAAGAAAATATTGGGCCCCTTAAAAAAAAAAAACAGAGAGAGAGAGACAGGGAAAATAAAAATACATGTTAATCATTTTTTTAAATAAATAAAAAATATTATGTACTATTAATGTTTTATTTCCGATAAAAATTGAATATAATATATGTATTATATTATATTCGCGTCTTTTTTTAATTTGTCTTTTTTCAGCCCCTCATAGATGTCGTTTCATTTTTCTAGCTACCATTGGTAGCCTATCAATGAAAAGAAAAATATAAAATTTAATAGTCTGATGATTAGAATACTAGAGAAGAGATTTTTCGTTATAGTGCAATAAATTAATGATTAATTAAAATTCAAAAATTATTCATAAACTACGAAAATCCAGGCGCTGATGTAACAACAGGAATTAATTTTATCTTAATATAATTTTAACAATTTACGATATACGCGTATTTGCGTATATCGTAAGTCTCCACGGCAGGAGAACCTTTGTAAGTACAAAGGAGCAAATATGATTCTATTCCTCTGATGAGCGGTAGCGCAGCCGCGCGGGGCCTATGCAGCATAGTATGCAGCGTAGTAATGCAATAATGAAAATAAGCGAATATAAACATACTATCAGGTTTTACCGCCGATTGTAAACTTGTACGTAATTAAAATTGCACATATGAAACCAAACTTGGTGTTATTAGAAAAAAGTGTAAAGTTGGGGTTTTGAGGGCCCTTCAGAAGTCGGGGCCCTGTGCGCCCGTCGTTAAATCCGCCTCTGGTTGTAAGGTTGTTGGTGTCCAACGGCTTCTGGGATTTCTCCCATCTCCGCGGTTGTGCGTTGTATCGGGTCAGAGATTTGAAGGTGTGTTGGGTCATGTGCAGTATATTGTGTTGTGCCCTTTGTTCTTGGCGCATATGACCCGCGTAGTCCATGCGCCATTAAACCTCAATACAAACCAAACCAAACCTAGCCCTTTGTTCTTCCGATCTATTAGCAGCGAAGACCCTAGTGGGACCCGACGTTACCACACCATGCCACGGGGAGGCTGACTGGGTCCTGCCACCTACTCTCCTGAGATTTCAGTGGCTAAGACCAGATTTGAGAATGAAATGATCGCTGTTTCTTGAGCAACGGTTGTAATTTTAACAGTTAGACGGTCTCAGGCGAGAGCAAGGTTTTTTTCCCCCAGACCTGGGGTTTTTCGTCCAGAAAACAGGCAAATCGACCAGAGAACACACGCAATTTACAGACAAAATTATATTATATTCGTAGATGTAATCATTTACAGGGCACCCTAATATCATAATTTTTGTAATTTTAGCAGAGTTTGTTCGCTGATAAGTTGTTCTGGGGCAATAATTTCGATGTACCCATGGGGCATGGAAAAAAAAAAAAAAAAAACGTTGTGTAAGAGAAAAGTAAGGTGGGGACGCAGAAGACTGGAGGGTAGGAAACAGAAGGAAGGGGCTGACAGGGTAGATGGGCCTTGCAGACAATGCTGCTTGGCACCTATGTAGGCGCCTTTTAGTTGAGGCATTTGGCGCATATACAGGCGTCACCTATTAGATGACGAGGCACTGGGCCCCTATGTGTGTGTAGGCGTCAATAGTTGCAGCTGCTACAACATTGTTGTTGTAGCAGCTGCAACTATTGCTGTTCACCCAGGAAACAAATTGTAACAAAAAATTTTAAACATTTGTTTTTTACAAAGAGTTAATTACTTGACCTTAATCCGCTTCTGTTAGTTAATGACTATTAACAGAAGCGGATTAAGGTCGGCTGAGGCCCCGGGCACAGAAGAAAATATTGGGCCCTTTAAAAAAAAAGAGAGAGAGACAGGGAAAATAAAAATACATGTTAACCATTTTTTAAATAAATAAAAAATATTATGTACTATTAATGTTTTATTTCCAATAAAAATTTAATATATGTATTATATTATATTCGCGTCTTTTTTTAATTTGTCTTTTTTCAGCCCCTGATGTTTCATTTTTCTTGCTACCATTGGTAGCTAGAAAATCTAGAGTCTGATGATTAGAATACTAGAGAAGAGATTTTTCGTTATAGTGCAATAAATTAATAATTAATTAAAATTCAAAGATTATTCATAAACTACGAAAATTCAGGCGCTGATGTAACAACAGGAATTAATTTTATCTTAATATAATTTTAACAATATACGATATACGCGTATTTGCATATATCGTAAGTCTGCACTGCAGGAGAACCTTTGTAAGTACAAAGGAGCAAATACGATTCTATTCCTCTGATGGGCGGTAGCGCAGCCGCGCGGGGCCTATGTAGCGTAGTATGTGTATAGTATGCAGCGTAATAATGAAAATAAGCGAATATAAACATACTATCAGGTTTTACCGCCGATTGTAAACTTGTACGTAATTAAAATTGCACATATGAAACCAAACTTGATGTCATTAGAAAAAAAGTGTAAAGTTTCGGTTTTGAGGGGCCCTTCAGATGTCGAGGCCAAGGGCGCGCGCCCGGTGCGCCCGCCGTTAAATCCGCCTCTGGTTACTTCCCTGAAGCGGGCAGGGCTTTTCGACCAGAGTCATGTTCACAGGAAAGTGAAACCGCGGGTAATTGCGACGGAATTTTATAGCATGGTGATTAGTTGCAATCTTGGCGCATGCGCGTGAAGGACCATGAATCTGAGAGGGAGTAGAAGGGACGTACATTGACTGAATTTTGATGTCATTTAATTTCAAGCATCTCCGAGATTAATAGTTTGGTGTAATCACGTTGAATGCTGAGAATTTTTGCTTCGTTAGAGAGAAAGTGTGACTTTCACTGATTGCATGGAATGCAAATTCCGAAGCCGAGGAGCAGAATGAAAGGATGGACGTTGAATGTTGCTTCCTTCTCGTATTGAGTATACACTTAGTAGATCCCTAGTAAGAGGAGTTGCAATCCTTGCAAGATACATTCTAGACAATCATTTAATTGGAACGTGGAAGTGGATTGAACTTCGTGATTTATAAGGGCCACATGTAGTTTCGTTGTAGGTTTGGCTATGAATTGTGTGTCTTTGAAAATACTATTTAGCTGTTTGAACCATTGTTCAATATACGGTAAAGCAATAAAATATTTTTTTATGTTATTATTGTTGATAACTGGGGTGGTATTACGTAATCTGTTTTGTGCTTGAAGTAGAAGGTTGGCGAGAACGTAGGCATTTTGTTGCGTTGTATGTTCTGTATCACCATTTTTACATCCCTCGGTGTAAAGCAATGAGCGTTCTTCGCCTGGTGAAGAGCTGCTGAGCGAAGTTTGTTAGTGCTCCATATTCTATACTCGAGTCCAACAAATGTGATTCCATATTTTTTGGGAAGTACTTATTTCGTTTATAATAGGTAGGGTGTAACCTCTGTTTTGAAATCTGTTTCTTAGTGTTTGTATTTCTGTGTTTAGGGCTGATTCATATGTTGAGTATTTGCAGGCATTGAGAAATTGATTTAGGATAATGGATCTTTTATGAAGGAGCGTTCCAATGTTGGTAGTCTTTCTGTATATGTTAAATTGAATTTTGTTCATAACCTGCGTGAGAGTGAAATTTTAAAAAAAATGTAACGATTTTGTTTCAGTATTTTCAGATTCTACTGAAAAGTTCAATCTTGCATGGATATTATTCAGGTTCTGTAGAATGGTCTCTATGGTACCCGCATCTGTGATGCAGAGTATATCGTCAAGGTATCTTCTATAGTAGGTGACTCGCGGAAGAAAGAGCGTTATGTGTATTGTTTCAATAGAGGTAAGGTATATTTTTGCTAGTAAACCACTTATATTTAACCCCATGGGTAGACCATAAAACTGTTTGAAAACTTTACCTTGGAATGTGATATATTTCGCTTCGATTAAAAGTTTTATCAGATCGAAAATAGCTATAATCGGGAGTTTAGTATGGTTAATGTTGAACATGTCCCATATAATGTCAAAGGTGTATTCGACGTTCATTGGTATATAAAGAGGTGACATCTAGGGAAAATATGTTGTCCTTATCATTAAGTATTTTATCTTTTATGTTGTTATATAGCGAATTGTTGTTTTTTTATCCTAATTTTATGGTTTGTCTGAAAGGTTTGACTATATTATATATTGGGTATGTTGAGGGTCTAACGGCTCCTGGGATTTCTCCCATCTCCGCGTATGTTCTCTGTATCGAGTGACAGTGCCCTGTCAATTCCAGAGGTTTGACAGTGTGTAGGGAATGTAGTATGTTGTGCCCATTGTTCATCCAGCCTGTTAGCCGCCTGGTCCCTAGTAGTGCCCGACGTTATCATACCCAGCGACGAGGACGCCGGCCGGGTGTACTAATAAGACTAATTGTACTCTGGCAGATCCTGCCACTTACTTTTCCTCAGATTTCAGTGGCTAGGACTTAAAAAAAAATATATATATATTATTATTCGCGGTTTTCTTAATAAAACAGTTTGTTTAAAGATTTCGCTGACTGAGTTTCTTTAGAGGTCTAATAGTTCGGGCAGTAATTTTAGACCTGTGGGGTTATACGCTGTGTAGGAAAAGGTTTGGGAAGGGAGGCAGAAAACTGGGGGATAGAAGTAGATGAAAGGGACGGATAGGTAAGGTAGTCGCTGATTTTTTTAGTGGACATGCCCATGCCACACCAGAGGGAAAAGTGGGGTGGCGGGAGGGGAGGAGACAGCGAAAGCATCACCCCTCGCCTGGGATAGGGGGAAAAAGTAGCCTGGAACAGATGTCCATCCCCGTTTGCCCGATTGCCTTCCTCAGCTTTCAAGGGAACTTCCAAGGTTCAGAGGATGTTCGTTCCAGTTCTTGTATTTAGGTAGTCCTTTCAGGAGTCACCACACCACGGAGCACTCAGTGGTGCACGGGGAAAGAAACAGTTTGTCATTTCCATTCAGTCATTACGGTTTTGTCTAGTCCGGTTTTCTGGTCGTTGTCTTGTCTGGTTTCACCTAGGGAAGGTTGGCGAGAACGTAGGCATTTTGTTGCGTTGTATGTTCTGTATCATCATTTTTACGTCACTCGGTGTAAAGCAATGAGCGTTCTTCGCCTGGTGAAGAGCTGTGAGCCAAGTTTGTTAGTGCTCCATATTCTTCACTCGAGTCCAACAAATGTGATTCCATATTTTTTGGAAAGTACTTTATTGTTGTCATTAATCTACATTACAGGTCCTCATTGTTTTGGCAGTTATACGTGACGTGTATCCAACTCTCCGCTTCACCACACACGCACGCATCTCGGGTCTTCTTCCAATCACAGCCGGGCCAGCTTTTCATTGAAGGCGCCATGGCCTGTCAGTACATATGATGTGTGGAGTCCTGGTTTGAACCAAGTGGGCTTTTTCGGGAATATTTTCCCCAGGTCCGGGATGAATTTTTTGGTGATACAGCCTTTGGTGATTTCAGTCCAACGACGTTGCCAGATCCGGGTGAGGTGGTTCTGAAGCCTATTCTTTTCCTCTTTGCATGACGTACTGTTGTTAACCGTGTAATCTAGGAAGGTGCAGAGGAGTCCCTTCACTATATGGTATTTGATTCCACTATTTGCAATTTCCAAGTCTAGGGGAAGGACCCCCGCCAGAACCTACAGGGCGTTAGTGCTTGTGCTACAGGCTTGCGTGATAGTGAGCAACACAGTTCTGTGGATTACGCCCAGGGTTCTCCGATTTACAACCATTGCTGTTTTGGTGTACCAAGCTGGAGCTGCGTACAAGATGGCTGGGAGGAAGACTGTTTTATAATACAGGTTGAGGGTATATTTTGATAACCCCCAGTCCCGTCGTGCGATTCTTGCTAGTAGGCCAGCGTATCTTTTTATTTTTGTGCGAATGTAGAATAGGTGATGCTTCAAGGAAAGATTGTTATCGAGAACACGCCAAGGTATTTCATTTTATTATTATTTATTATTATCATCACCAGTTTATTTATTTTTTTTTTTGTCGGTTAAGCCAATGGTCTTGGCGTCCATCTTAATTATGGATGTAGTTTTTTCCGACGATACTTTTAAGTCATGGATCCTATCTCAGTTTTGGAGCTTAGTCATGGCCTGGTTTGCTTTTACCTCAAACTGGGCCCTGTTATTTGCAGTAACCATCAGGATCAAGTCATCCGCAAAGGTCTGGGGCACGCTCTCCAAGTCAAAGGTTAGGAACTCATCGAGGATAACGTTCCACAGTTGAGGCCTCAGGACAGAACCTGAGGGCATCCCCTGCGGACCTGTCGGTGAATTTTACCGTATGGTGCAGTAACCTGGATTCTTCTGTTGTCAAGGTATGATTTAATGGTACCAAAGAGGTTTCCAGGCTGCTGACCCCTTCTGAGCCCCGCCAGGACGCTCGGCCACCATATGTTGTCAAACGCCAAGCAAACTATATTATATATGTGGGAAGCTAACGCTGAGAATGCAGAATGCTTGTATGGGACGAATGGGGAAACCTGTCTTGTGTAGTTTTACCTGGCCAAAAAAGTGTGGGTATATTGTACGTTCTAGCTTTTAATTGTTTTAACTGGGCCATCTTAATGTAATCGTTTTTCCGGTATGTCGTTATGTCTTATTATATAATAAGGCGAAAGTTTTCGTTGACATTATTATATAATGTCAACGAAAAAGTGTTTGAAACATTGAAATTTAAACAACGGGGCTTAATACCATACTATTAATAATTTTTCACTAAAATCCTACATTACTTGTGCTGTGTATACGGTTTCCAGATATTTCTATTTGTCACAACATTCTCCATTTTTAATGTACAGGTTCCTTTTAATAAATAAAAGCTGGAGTTGAATATATAATTCATTAAGTTCTGAAGTAATATGTAGAATATATTTCTCAATGTTAGTGATGTGTAGACTTCGGATTATATGCAATTGCGTACTGTAACCATTGTAGTCGTCAGTGCATATACATGCATATTCCTTAACCTGATTAATTTTTCAAATGTTGATCTCTGACTGCATAACAGGTCACTGTATTGTAATAAAATTAGCTTGGGATAATATATCCCCTGAGCGTAGTAAAGTTTCTCAAATCGGTCTGGGAAACGTTTTAATGCTATTTTGCTATTCTTTCTCATGCTATCGAACTTATCAGATGAAACGTTTTCGTTAAATCTGTCACAAAACTTTGTATGGAATCGTGGGTTGCCAATCACGGAAAATATTTTACTACGGGCGGCATTATTGTGCTCTGTGTTGTTTACGAAAACAACGTACCAGGCAAGAAAAAAATTCCAGATCGATTAATGTGTGAAAATAGCAACGCACATTATGACCAAGCAAAGAAAAGGCAAGGAAAATTTTCCAGAGCAATCACTTTTAACTATGCCATGTACTTCAATAGAAGAGAAAAGCGACTGTTCAAAGGATTTGTGTCTCGCCCTGGTAAGCAGCAATATTCTCTTCAATAAGTTAAACAATCGAATCTTCAAACAATTTTTGAAAAAAAAAAAAAAAAAAATGTATAAATCAAAATATTCCAGACGAATCTATCTTGTGAAAGAATTACACACCTTAACGCTATGCTCGTAAGGCCCTCGAAAAGGTGAATTACTCTACATTAGCAAGTTTTTAAATGATTATTTTCAGTTATTATGGCCAGAATCGCTCCATAGTGAAGAAGAATGTATTTTTGTTAGTGACGATGCTTCGTATATATGGTAAAAGCCGCTTCTGCGTGACGAAATCCAAATCTGATCCATATTACATGTTTCCTATTGCTTTACTATGGGATGCAGTCACACTATCACACATCTTTATTAGTTTTAAAGATATCTATAAAAACGGAGTGTTTCCTAGTAAAACTCCATTAGATAATGTATTAGAAGATGAAATGCACAAGGCATAATTTCTTATGGGTTTAGGTAATTAACTATATAATATCGGTGTAGAAACACCACTCACTGATGATGAAGCCAACTAGCTTGGAAACGATCGACTGGGTGGTGCTATCCACTGAAAATAAATAACAGTAGTCTTCTCTACTAGAGAAGCGTTATTTATTTGAAGTAGCGCAATACCAGCTATCTCGTGAAGGCACCCACAATATGAGATACAATTAAAACGATGCCTTTAACACTACATACGTAGTTCAAATTTATGAGTAAACTGTGGTGTTTCTACACCGATATTGTATATGGCCAAGTTTTGTAAAGAAATAACCGAAATTAAGCGAGATGAAGACCTATGGCTTACATAGATTGACAGAGGCAATTCAGGAGAATTTTGGTAAAATTAACAAACATATTTCTAGTATAAGAAAGATTCTGTCAAAGTACCTTCGAGAATAGCAACTTACCCACTCTTCCTCTCCCACCTGATCCTGTTCTCACAAGATGGGAACATGGTTACAGGCGGCATTGTTTCATGCTAAAAATTTTGGTTCTATAGAAGAATTTGTTGAGTCCTTGGATAGTAGTCATTCAGTGACTATTGATGTGCTAAGGCAGGGGCCGGCAACCTGCTGCTCGCAAGTCGCATGCGACTCTTTGAACATGTGACTGTGGTTCTTTATCTTTTAGCTCACACAAAGCACAATTTGAAATGGAGTTAGAGGACTTAAAAATCAAGGACACGTGGAGTGCAAGATTAAAATGCCTTAAAACTGAAATTGAGGATTTGGAGAGGCAAAAGGCTGCCCTTGCAATTCTATACAAATGGACAGCGATAGATGAGTTGAAAATGCAAGACCAAATTGTGTTCAATGCGTGGAGAAGTATATAAATTTTAAAATATTTGCATTTAGACTTCTCTCAGTTTTTGGTTCGATGTATTTCTGTGGGCAAATATTTTCAAACATGAACTATTTTAAAAATAAATCAAGAAACCGTCTGAACAATATGAGTCTCTCAGCATGTTTAAAGATGAAAATTAAGGCATATTCGCATGATGTTGAGAGAATAGCTCAAGAAGTTCAGCAGCAAAAGTCACATTAATTCGTACCTAATTGGACGTTTTTTATTTGTTTTCAGTATTAATAAATGATATTTGAATATATATATTTTTTAATGAAAACACCTTCCCACTCTATTCCATTTCTTAAAAAACTTCCTCACTCTTCGAGCTGAGGTGCGGTTCTTCGGATTCTCTTTTTTTTAATAAGATAAAAAATGGCTCTTTACTCAAAAAAGGTTGCCGACCCCTGTGCTAAGGCAATGCTTTCTGATTCTTTGGCTACAGTGTATTGTTTATTCAGACCCATTTCAGTTGTTTACCTAGTTGTATAACCGAACTTGAAACTTGGGAATCTTTTTGAGCAGCACAATTGGAGAGATGGAAAAAGTTGAATTGCAAATTTCAGAAATAAGAAGAAAATGATGTTTTAGAAAAGAACTCAGGATTTCACACTTTATAGATGAATTCATAAATGTGGAAGGAAACGAACTTCCATTTCAAGTAGAGGCTTCAAAAGCTCACAATTTTAAATACAGCCCAATCACTTCCGTACAAAGTAGAGATACTTTCTATGCGTATGAAATGGTCTTGGACGATAAACGCCACAAATTTATAATGTATCGATCACTTTGAAAAATATATTATTGTGTATTGCAACAAAAATTATCCCAGGTGTCAGTTTGAAAGGGAACACTTTTAAAAAATATATTAAAACTTTTCGAAAACGGTTTATTACTTTAATACGTTAAATACAAAGAAACTGTGGTTCCGTTAATTGTAATAAAAGAGAACTTGAAAATTGTAATGCATTATTAGCATTTTGGTGCATCTTTTAGTGTATATTAGTGCATATTTGACCGGTGTCTAGTGATATGTAACTACACCTATTTTTTATATATTAGAATGGAAGGCAATCAGTCATGATTATTGACTCCATGTAACATAGATTTGATCATTTTCGCAATCCTTCTTCTGCCACTAAAAGGGATATTTCACAGGATCAAACATTCATTATCTGTGTCTGATCTGCAATAACGATTTGTAAATATTGTTATGAACTTTATACGATAAGTTTGCGAAATTCCTTCAGTTTCACAATAAGCAACTGCTTTCTCTTTATAACACCTGTCAGTTGATAATTGTGTGAATTGTTTTAAAAAGGCACCAGATCGATGTGAAAGGAGAATAATGAGTCACATGTGAGAGAATGACACAGGTGTTTTGCTTGAATAATGTGACAGCTAACATGTGTCGCTGTGGGATGCGATTTTTATAAATAGTAAAGTCACCCGTCTAACTTTTTTTTTTTTCTTTTTTATTCTTCTGTAGTTTACAGACTAAAATAGAAACTGCATTCTCTGCAGCACCCCACCCCCAAATGTTCTATTCCTTTAAATTATCCTTTGGTAAGGAAACGGATATTCATCAAATTCATTATTTCGAGAGGCATAACATGACATTGAAGAATCCGTCAATATTTATTCCTACTGGACATAATCCGGTTTTCTTCCTGCAGTGAACACACTCAAAAATTTTGTGATTTTAAAGACCACAGTATATTCTGAGGGTTAATGTGCCGAGGCTAACCAGTTCTTGTGCACTCGTTTCGTCATGTACACTAGAGTTCAAAGAAAGTGCGTCACCCCTTAAAATTGTAATTGTCGTCCGAATAAGTATGGCAATATTTCTTACAGATTGCATCAGATAAGATTGATACGCGTAGGTGATGAGGTAATATTGCATCAGCTGTTACTTTCAGCTATATAAGCACGCTCTGCAAGAGTTGCAGTCGTTCCTTGCTTGTCAGGATGGCGAGTTACGTGCAGTTAACGCCACGAAGAAAGAGTGCTTTTGTTGTTTTACGTGAGGAAGGGTGTTCTTCACGACATATTATTTATAGAGTGTCTTGTAATCAGTCGACAGTGAGTAGATTTCTTTCCAAACTCAACAATACTGGTTCTGCTGATAGGACAAAGGGAACCGGACGCAAACGAGTCTCTACGCCAAAACAGGACCGCGTTTTGAAGTGCTTATGCCTTAAAAACCGTAAAGCTTCATCGTCTGAGCTGAAAAGAGAATGGGAAGAACATCAGGAGTGGTAGCAAATGCAGTAACACTCAGAAGACGCGTCTTCAAAAATGGACTCGTAGCCCGTCGTCCTGAGAAGAAGCTCCGCCTCACACAAAAAATGAAAAAAAGGCCCAATTAATTTGGTGTAAGAAGTATATCAAATGGGCACCCGAGCAGTGGAAGTCAGTTATTTTCTCAGATGAGAAGAAATTCAACCTGCATGGCTCTGATGGGAGTCAAACGATTTGCCGTAGACGTGGTGAAGAATACCATCCAGACTGTATGGTGTCTACAATGAAATTCCCTACCAGCCAAATGATATGGGGATGCATTTCGTATCGCGGAGTAGGTCACCTGCAGTTTATAAAAGGTTGTGTAAATGCCAATGGATAGCTGGCTATATCGGAAGGCAAATTGCTGCCAATTATTAGAGACCATTTCAACCTTCCAAGTAACTGCACCTTTCAGGACGACTCTGCTCCTTGTCATTGGGCGAAAAGTGTAAGTAGGCACTTCTGTAGTTACTTTAGCTTCATTTCTGCATTAGAGGTTCGACACTAATGTGTTTATATTTGTTACAAGTGAAAAATGGTTGGAAGAACGGTCCATTACAACTCTTAGCTGGCCAGGAAACAGCCCGTACCTGAATTCTATAGAGAACTGTTGGCATCGTGTGGAATCTGCAGTTGCCAGAAATAAACCAAACATGGCTTCGTGAACTTCAGGAAGCCATAATTGGTGTTTGGAACCACGAACTATCAGTTGATTATCTTCAGAAATTGATCTTGTCAATGCTTCGACGGTGTGCCGCTGTCATCACGGCCAGAGGCGGTTCAACTAAATATTAGTTTGCACCTGGTGAACTTTTCATTTTGTTTTCCATTTAAAATGATAAACTGAAGCAAATTGAGGGCTTCTAATAATATTTCGGCATAATCGTCGTGTTTATTTTGGAATATTTTGAGAGTACCTGTCAAATATTACTTAGCTTTGCCTTAACTATTAATAAATATATTTTGTATATATTTCTGTTTGTGATGTTAGTTATTAATGTAACATACCATCGCGAAAAAGGGTTAGAAATGTGAAATTCCTAGGCGATGTATTTTCTTTGATCACCAGTGTATATGAGGAAACGAGTGCGCAAATGTTTCATTACTTGATTGCCACCGGAACGTAGATTATCCTTAGTGAAAGGAATCGATACTGACTTGAATAATAGAAACCAAACTCTTCTGTAGCGGATTGTGATTCATTTATTATTGTACGGTACAGTATTTATTTCATACTGTAATTGCAATAAAAAGTATGTACAAAGTAATTAAAACAGTAATTTTTATTAAACAGAATACATCACATGTTACTAGTGCAGAAAGGATAGGCTTGTGCAACGGAAAGGAGCAGGGATGCAGGATGATTGCCGTCAGTTTTGTCTTGGGGACTCTGTGCCTCTTAATCCTTCCCTGGTGAGATACGTGATCGATCACGTGTGGGGCTGTAGAACATTATACCTCATGGCATATCATAATTTGTGAGATTTTCTAGTTCTGATTGTCTGAGGGGCGAGATTGATTCCGGCTGTATCCTTGAAAAAACCTGGTTATTGGTTCTTTCAATAGTTGCTGCTTCTTAATGTCACTGTAGCTAAGTGGGAAAAGGAATCATTGACAGTGAGACAAAATAACATTTAATTAGCAATAATGGTGGTAAAAATTTGTATACTAAAGAGATGATATTGCAGGAGTTGATCTAACCTGTCCATATAATTATACATTGTTCGTCTATGCAAATTCATATGGGCATTAGGTACCACATTTAATATACTAAATAGTTCTCCACACTTAAACCAAAAGGATAATTGTATAATGGCCTAAAATGGCATTGTAATGCCTTAACTACGTATAACCCACTTACACGTGGATGCTACTAAAAGTTTCATACCTATTAAGAAATATTGTTCAAGGTTTAGGCCTAAATGGTTATCTAATGAACTAATGAGACTCGTGACAGAGAAGAAAAAGGCATGGGATGCATATAAATTATCAAGCGACTCAGAAGCCTATGGCAGATATAAGCTAGACTGTAATCAGGTCACAAAGGAGGTTAGGCAGGCGAAGGCAGATTACGAGAAATCTTTGGCAATAGATGCTAAGAAAAACAGCAAGGATTTCTTTACTTATATAAACTCTAAAAGGAAGGGGATGAATCTGATTGGTCCACTTGATATCGATGGTTCGACAGTTGATGATCCTGCTCAGATAGCAAACAAACTGAATGAGTATTTTGCATCTACATTCACACATGAGGAGTTATTAATGTTTGAAAATATCAGAAGGTTATCAAATTGTAGCAGGGTGTTTATTCTTCTTCTTCAAGAGGAGTGTTTACATTTACAATGGGTTTCCTCAGTCTACAAGTTATTTCTTGTTAGGAATTTTTTCCCGCCATAAAGTGCGGTTCAAGGTGTCTTGGTCGGTTAAGCCTCGGGCTGTCATGCACTCCCGTACTCCATCCATCCCTGTCCTCTTAGGTCTTCCCCTTCTCCTTCTTCCAGGAGTTATCCATTCCAGGATAGCCTTTGGATATCTGTTTTCTTGCATCCGTTTTACATGTCCATACCATGTTAGACACTTTTCTCTGATGGTGTCAATAATAGTCTTTTTCACTTCCATTTTTCCCTTATGTCTTCATTCCGTTTTCTGTCTCTTCTAGAAGTTCCTGCTGAGCGTCTCCAAAAATCCATTTCTGTGGAGAGCAATTTGTTTTCTGCTCACCTATTTAATGTCCAGGTTTCCGCTCCATACAATAGAAGGCTTTGTACAATCGTTTGAAATATAAGTTTCTTTGTTTTATGTAGGATATTTTTGCTCCACAGAACAGAGTTTAACATGCCGATAGCCTTTCTGCCGTCTGTAATTCTCTTATTGATCTCTGCTTGGGATGATCCATCACTTTGTAAGATTGATCCCAAATATTTGAATTTATCGACTTGTTCGATTTTAAAACCTGCAATATTTAGAACGTGTCCTGGCCCTGAAGACAACATTTCAGTCTTGCTAAAAGTGATTTTTAGCCCCCATTGTTTATATTCCTCAAACAATTGACGACACGCATACTTTGTATCTTCTAAGTCTTGTGCTATCACCACCTGATCGTCTGCAAAAAGTAAATTGTGAATATAGGTGTTCTTATTAATCGGCAATCCCATTTTATTACATTTTTTGACCAAGATCTTAGGCAGATGTCGATATAAATTTTGAAATGTGTAGGTGACATGCAACAACCTTGTAATAAGCCTTTTGAAGTGTGGAATTCAGGTGACAGCTGATCCCACTTTAATTCTGCATCTATTATTCCTGTAAATTGCCTTAATAATGTTAATCAGTCGTCCATCAATATTTGCCTCTTTCAGTGCTTCCCATAAGAGTTTTCGTGGAACACTGTCATATGCCTTTTCAAGGTCAATGAAAATCATAAAGATTTTTTCCCCTTTTGATTGGCATTTTTCAAGGATCTGTGGTACTGTTGAGATCTGATCTATACATGACCTCTCAGCTGAAAAACCACTTTGTTCTTCTGCTACCTCGATTCGGACTTCTAAATGGTTCCTGATCCATTTTCCAAGGATCTTTAACAGCGGGTTCAGGACGCATATTCCTCTGTAATTTGAACAGCTTTTCCGATCGCCCTTCTTATAAATTGATGTAATATATCCTGTTATTATTTCTTTCGGTATTTCTTCTCCTCTCAGTATACTATTTAACAGTTTTTGTATCAGAACAGCCACTCCTCTTCCTCCATATTTCAAAAATTCCATGTAAACTCCTCCAGGTCCAGGTGATTTGCCATTCCTTCCTTCTTTTAGCAGGAGTTCCACTTCCCTAACAGAAATTTTTAAGCCCGAGTCTTCTACACCAAAATCCTCCATCGTCTTGAACTCTTCCCGGTCTTCTTTTAAAAGTTCTTCGTAGTACTCCGTCCAGTCTTTCAAAGGTATTAATTGCAAACCAGCATTGCGTTTATTCTGTTTTCTCAAGTCTTTAAGGACCTTCCATGATTCCGCTGATTGCTTGAAGACCAATTTGCTATTAATAGTTGCGCATTTCCTTTCCCATTCTTCATTTTTCGCTTCTACTACCAACCAATTGGCTATTTTCTTTTTTTCAACATAAATGTTCCTGTATGCATCATTCCTATCACCCAGCCATTTCTGATATGCAAGTTTCTTTTCCTCTACAGTAGCTCTTACTTTCTCTGTAATCCAGGTCTTCTTTGGTCCTTGGCTCTTCTTTTTGCCTAGGATTTCATGAGCTATTTTTTAACAGTATTTTTTTAAATATTCGTAGATTTCTTCAGTATTATCTTTTATCTCTATGTTATTGCAACATCCAGTGTCTGGGTGAAGTTGTTTCTAATGCTGTCGTCCTGGAGTAGGTCAATTTTAAATAGATCCACTTGTAGCATTTCTCCTTCCCTGCATTGTTGGTTGTCCACACATATTTTATTAATCCAGTTCCACCTCAGTGTTATTTTAACAAGAAAATGGTCAGATCCACATTCAGCTCCTCTATAAACTCTGACATCTTTCAATACATATGTCCCTGAATGTTTTGAAATAATGTAATCTATAACTGATCTAATTTTTCTTGTCTCCTGTGACCAAGTATATTTATGGATATCCTTGTGTTGGAAAAATGTGTTTTTTATTCCCAAGTCGAACTGTTCACAAAGATTGCATAGTCTATCTCCGTTGTCATTCCTCTCTTTCTCTACAAATCTTCCAATAACTTTGCTGTTTTGTTCAGTTCCTACTCTTGCATTGAAATCTCCCATTAGAAATATCTCTTTGTTCTTAGGAATTTTTTCTATTAGTTCTCTCAGATCCTCCCAAAATTCATCCTTCAAGGTATCGGCGGTGTCATTAGTCGGGACATATATTCCCAAAATACATATTTCTCTCCCGTACATTTTCAGTTCCAATGAGATCATTCTTTCATTAATAAATTTCCAGTTTTTGATGTTGTGTCTCAATTTCTTTTTAACAGCAATAGAAACTCCCCTGCTCTTGCTCTTTCACTTTTATCAACTCCACTCCAAAAATGGTAGCATTCTCCCATTATTTCCTCTCCACATCCCTTTTTCTTTGTCTCTGATAACACGACGATGTCTAACTTGAATTTTTGCAGTTCATCCGAAAGAAAGTTTCTTTTAGTTGAAAGGCTTTGAATATTCCAGCATCCCAAAATCATAGTCCTTTTCCGTTTGCCTAGTCGTTTCCCAAAGTGCAGTCCATTTTCATTTTCACTTGTAGGTCGTTTAGCATTTGTGTATTTTTTACACTGAACGAGGAGCTAGCTCGTTACAGCAACCCCCAACCTGGAGGGCCGGGGTATCTCTCTTAGTCTGGCCCCTACCCTTTGACCTGTCCGGCTTGGGAGGCACTACCAGTAGCTAAGCTACCGCCGACTTAGCGCTCCGGGTCATCGGGACACGCAAGCTCCCCCACCGCGACAAGGTGGAGAATACCATCGGGGGAGCAGGGTTTTTATGATTTTGTAATAACTGAGAGCAAAGTGGAGGAGAAATTGTTAAAGTTAAACATAAGAAAGGCACCTGGGTGGATGGGATCTATCCAGTTATATTAAAGGAGGCGGCAAAAGAAGTAAGCAAATCCTTAGCCATAATTATGAGAGTATCCTTGGACTCAGGGGAAGTCCCCACGGACTGGAGATGTGCAAATGTATCCCCAATTCACAAAGGGGGATCGAAGGGTGACACGAGTAATTACAGACCAGTTAGTTTAACTTCTGTTCCGGGTAAAATAATGGAGTCACTGGTTAAAGATGCATTGCAGGATCATCTAGACAAGACTGCAGCAGTAATTCAGACACAGCATGGGTTTGTTAAGGGAAAGTCTTGTCTGACAAATTTGATAGGATATTATGATGTGGTTACAAAGGAACTGGATGCAAAAAATAATTTTGATATCATATATTTGGATTTCAGGAAAGCTTTTGACACTGTTGCGCATGGAAGACTATTGTACAAATTGGAGCAGAAGGGTATTAAGGGTAAGTTGCTACAATGGATAAAAGGATGGTGAGTGGGAGAAGACAGAGGGTGGTAATCATTGGGCGCTGCTCTTCGTGGACTAATGTTATTAGTGGAGTCCCACAGGGTTCGGTGTTGGGTCCACTGTTGTTTTGTATATTTATCAATGATATTGATGAAGGTATATCAGGCTTAGTGTCGAAGTTTGCAGATGATACAAAAGTTGGCAGGGTTGTTAAGGGCACTAATGACAGTACGCTGCTGCAACAGGATCTTGAAAACTTGAGCAGATGAGCTGAGAGGTGGCAACTGAAGTTTAATCTTGACAAATGCAAAGTACTGCATATGGGTAGAAGTAACCCCAGAGAAACATACCAACTGTGTGGTACTACACTTAAGGAGGTAGAAAATGAAAAAGACCTGGGAGTAATTGTGCAGTCAGATCTGAAGTTTTCTGAGCAATGCAGACAGACTGCCAGGGCAGGTCATGGGGGTTTTGTCAATGATATATAGGAATTTTGCTAGCAGGGAAAAGGAGGTGATTGTCCCTTTGTATAAGGCAATGGTCAGGCCACGCCTTGAGTACTGCGTACAGGTCTGGAGGCCTCATTTTAGGAAGGATGTAGATTTGCTTGAGCGTGTACAGAGAAGGGCAACAAGATTGGTGAGGGGAATGAAGGGATCCTCTATTACCCTTAACTTTCCCTTAAAAAACTCATACTGTGTCTGAATTATTGCTGCAGTCTTGTCTAGATGATCCTGCAATGCATCTTTAACCAGTGACTCCATTATTTTACCCGGAACAGAAGTTAAACTAACTGGTCTGTAATTACTTAAGCATCTCTTACCAAGAGAGGCTTAAGTTCTGCAAATTGCAGTGGCTGGAGACTAGGCACCTGCGCGATGATCTGATTAGGTTGAGCGCGCTGAATTCTGATGGGATCCTTCCACTTGTTCAGATTACGAACCTAAGGGGGCATAAATTCAAATTAAGAAAAGATAAATGTCGAATAGATGTGTGCCTTTAGCCAGCGGGTGGTTAATTGCTGGAACAAACTCCCATCTGTCGTTGTGGAAGTTGATAGGTTAAATAAATTTGAGGAGGAACTAGACAGGCATTTGGAGGGAATGGTGTTTTTTTTTTTTCTTTTCTGGCTGATGCTGCATAAGCTCATACACTTGCTTTTTTGCATCACCTGCCACTACTACACTAATGACACAAATTTAAAATATGTTATACTATGTGTGTGTGTGTGTATTTTTTGTTCAATTTTATAATTTAATTAATTTTAATTTTAATTATCTGTAAGGAATAAGGTGTGAACGGGACGTGACTAACAGACTAGTAATATAGTACTGGCCTTAATCTGGATCATCATCAAATTGTAAAGGCTTCGCCTTGTCGCTGCAACCATACATCTCTGTCTTTGCTGAACGTTTCATTTTCTCATATCCCCTAAAGTTCATTTTCCTCATTTGGTTTTCCAAAAGGGGAGGAGGGGGGGACAAGACTCGGGGTATTGCAGAAGAAACGCCCCGAAAACAATTTAGAAAAGTCTGGATAGCCTATGATTAAAGGTGAAAGGTAATAAAAGTAAGAAATGATAAATAGAAGTTAACAAAGCGAAAATTGAAATTAGAAAGGTGAAAATAACATTCTTCCACTTGGTAATCGGTCTGCTACTTCATCAAGGGCTTTGAGCAGACCGATAGCCAATTTAAAAGAAGGTCTCATACATACCCATTTCTGTCGTCCCTATACCAATTTTTCCAGAGTTTAACACTTAGGTAATATTCTGGTAAATAATTGTGAATTGGATATAATATAAGTGTATTTAGTTATCACTATCTGATTCAGAAAACTGGGATATGAGGGCTTGACAGAAACGGGTATGTATGCGACATTCTTTTAAATTGGCTATCGGTCTGCTCAAAGCCCTTGATGAAGTGGCAGACCGATTACCAAGTGGAAGAATGTTATTTTCACCTTTCTAATTAATTTATTTATATATATATATAAATTAATTAATAGATTGGAACTATGATTTAATATGCAATATCCTCTACATGCTGCTCAAAATAAATTAATTAATAGAAAAGTAAATAAAACCAGTAGCATGGCGAACCCGTAGAGCGAATAAAAAAAAAAAAAAAACAGAAACCCATACATAATCAAACAGAAAGGGAGGGGGGGGGGACAAGACGCAGGCTATTGCAGAAGGAACTCCCCGGAAACAATTTATAAAAGCCAAAAATACGATAACAAATAACTAAAATTTTAGAATATGCCAATTAGCTAAAATGGCAGATACTGCAACCCTTTCCTTTTATACCTTTTCGTTTTATATTTCTAATTCTTATACCCTGTGAACCATTAGAGTAATCAATGGAGAGTGGCGTTCTATTTCTATCCAATTTCTACTGCATATTTCGCCTAATTTTAGAATGCTCATAACACCTCTTGCAGCTTCTCTGTTATTCTCTTTAATAGATTATGGTTGACTCTGATTGGTGTATATACGTGTCTTGCCTGCTATTTTTTTTTGCTAGCGGTCATTCTGCCGGTTAACTGCTGAATTGTTGCAATATTGTATAACTTATTTTAACCAGGGCCATTCTGTAGTCCTAGCTATAACTGGTAGATAACAATCAAAAACAGCTACTGTTAATTATCGTTTGGATATATTGAATAGTGCTACCCATTGATAAAGTACCATCCGGTGTATTATTTTAATAATAAATTGGGCTCTTGTGTGTATAATCAATGTATATATAACTTATTGATTTTATTATATAGGGCTTTGCCCATTGTTTCGGCTCACGGCACACTTATTTGTTACAAACTTACTGCTCTCTTAGTTCATCACATACATTACTTCTCTAATAGCAGCATGCATAATCCCTGATGTAAAAACATTAGCAGTGGTAAATGATGCAAGAAAGCAAGCTTATACAGCATCAACAAAAAAAAAAAAAAAACAAAAAAAAAACACAACACCTCCCATTTCACCTATTCATTCATTTCAATAGTTTATCTAGTTCTTCCTTGAATTTATTTAAATTGTCAACTTCCACAACAACAGATGGAAGTTTGTTCCAACAATCAACCACTCATTAACTAAAGGCAAACTTCCGCACATCTGTTTGCACCTGTCCTTCCTTAGTTTGCATTTGTGCCCCTCGTGTGTGTGGCCTGAGCAAGAGGAAGAATCCCATCAACATTGAGCTTGCTCAATACATTCAAAGCCTTAAAAGCCTCAATCAGATCACCTCACAAGTCCTAGTCTCCAGACGCTGCAATTTGCAGAACAGAAGTCTTTCTTGGTAAGAGAACACCTTTGTTCTGCTCACTAATCTCGTTGCCCATCTCTGTACTCGTTCCAGTAGCTCCACATCCTAAAATGAGTTTTCCAGACCTCTATATACGGTATACTCAAGATGTGGCTTGACCTGTTGCCTAATACAATGGGTTAATCATCTTTTTATCCCTTCTAGAAAAGTTCCTGTATATCATTGACAAGACCCCATGAGCTGGCCTGGCAGCCTGTCTGCATTGCTGAGAGAAATTAGAAAGAAAGGAACAGTATAACCAGTAGATGTAACGGTGGAAATAATATAAAACGGAAAGGATATTCCTTTAACTTTATCCCTCCGGGTTTTAAAACATTTTTGACTTTTGGCCTTTTATATTCAATATTTTATTATTTTACAGTTTCTGTACTTCGTTTTAAATTATTTCCTACTCTTGTTATTACTGTTGCGGTTATTGGCTATCCTGTTCCTTTGCCTTTCTTTCATAATTTGACACGCTCGTGCGTTTTGCTTTCGTAGATGGATTTTCATTTCGAAATAAATTTTTGATTATGAAAATCGTAATTTTTTTTTTTCAATACATGTGATTAAGGAATTAAAAATTTGCCACGTGTATGGCTGACGTTTATAACTACGTATTTGAATGCATGCAGCCATTATCTTTTTATGCTCGCGCACACACGTGCTTGTATTATAGACCTGTTTCTGCGCATCTTCCTCTTACTCTAATTCCCTTCTTTAAGGGTTAATACAACAGCAGAACTACCATGACGTGTTGAGAATCGATGAAACGGACAGTGAACGTCTAACCTTATACGACCTCTAGACATCTAGATTTCCTCATCTCATAGCTCCCTCCTGCTTTCTAGTTGTCAACTTTCTTACCCATTCTTAAGAAAGAAATATATTCTAGTTCTTTTTCGTTTCTTCGTATTTTGGCTTAGGTCAATGTAAAGATTAGAGCAACACGAGCAAAAGATGTTTGTCCGATTAATACAGTACGACGAAACTGAAAGATGTTATTTTGTCTTCTCTATCTTAGAGTAAAAGGTAAAATGTGAGCGGTCCATTAAGTCGTTTTTAACAAAAAAAAAAAAAAAAAAAAATCTTCCTCTTCAGCATTTGAGATTACTCAGTACTCTCACTGTTGAAATATTTAGTAAAGATAGAACATTTTATGTAAATTTATCATTTTATTGAAAAGTTGCGTTAACTATTGCATTTTCACACGAATTCGACCCAATTTCTATTTTTCTACAGAACAGACATTACTTATCATGATCTGTATTGGCCCTGATGATCGTATTTACTTTTTCGAAATCAGTTTATTTTCGAAAAGTACTCCTTTTATTTTTAGAGTTTCAGAGTTTATCATTAATAATGAAGTTCAGAACCCTTTAATCAATCAAGAGGAGTTTGATATCAATGAAGAGTTTGATATCGGAAAAGTACAACGTATTGTGGAGTGTTATTTTCCAGTTTACAGGCTTCTTCCCCCTGTTTACAGAGCACAAATAACTTGTGAAATCTATATTTATTATAACAACTACACGTCTTAAATCAGCTACTTGGACTTTAGTTCAAACCTTACGATTAGCACACACGGCGAGTAGGTCACACAACTTCGTGCCCTCAGTGACAAGGTACCATTTATCTAGAACTAAAAGTAGAATTCTGTGGCGGGAGAAGATATTTTTGGCAAAAGCGCATTCATTTGTGTCTAGGTCTGTGTTTCCACTTCTGACTCAAATACCATAATATTTTCCTTTCGCAGCATTCCCGTAGTGTAGGGAATTTTTCAAAATAAAATATCTTTAGTTCTGTCGAAAACTGACAGTTTTTTTTTTTTAATCTTTTATATCATACGAAATTTCCTTACCTTCAAATATGTTTTGAATTTTCAACCATTGTATTTCTTATACTATTATAAATTCATGGATTCATAACTGCCAGGTTGTTCTACAGAAATAAGAGACGAATAGCTGACTTCAATAGGCGAAAAAAGTTCTTCCGGTAAAACCTCAAGGATTTCCACAGAACTGAAAGTGCCTTGGAAGAATTCCTATCAATGGTGTCATTAATGATAGAAATTCACAGTGGGATTCACAGAACGTGTGTTTCTTTGATGTCAGTCGGTCGTTGTAATCACTGACCTATTGACGTGGGAGAATTGACGTTCTACCGCGTGAGTTAATTACTGGAAGACAGTGACTACTGATGGAAGAACTAAATTATTGTGCATTCGTCTATTAGTCAGTGTTCTGCCACTTCTTTAGCCATCAGTTTTAGCTCTGAAGATAAAAATAAAAATTTGTGAATTGTAAGACAGAACAATCATCAAAATAACACGAGCATATATTCTGGTTCAGTTTATGCAGTGCTGTAGTCGTAAAATTAGCAGAAGGTATATTCTATGAATGTTACGAAAAGCAGAGAGTATACTGTGCATATTAATCGTATACGCCGTATTTCATTCAGTCTTTCAAAAACGAGAAGGTATACGCTATTCACCTTAAAAAATCCAAAGTGTATACGAAGTATATCCTCCACTACAGCCCTGAGCTCATGTATTCTGATTATGCCTGGTTTTTTTTTTTTTTTTTTTTGCCTGTGTACAGAACAACTTTCTGTAATAAGTACAGTTGGTGCTTTTGATATTTCACGTGCACTGTCTGTCTGCATCAGCTTTCGCAAGAGATTATTTAGTTAACCGCCCCTCTGTTAGCGGCGAGGAGAGAGAGAGAAAGAGATTGCACGAAATCTTGGCTTATCAAACTTTATGCATGACATTCATGAACACGGCAAATTCTATTTGCCTCTCACCATCAGGCCATGTAATATTACATGACAAATTGCCTATGCTTTTTTCATATGTCCGAAGTAATAGTGACATCTAGCACACAGTTTTATAGATAGTCCATCATAATAAGCTGGGCTTCCACACATACTGAAGGCTAGTTTAAAATGAAATAGCCACGAGAAAAATCTTTATTGACTAAATTAAGTACTGTTTTATATTGACGAAACTTTCTGGTCTCGGCAAATGGTTTTATTACTTTGTGGAATTTATCAGAACTATTTCAGCTGAAGCGGATTTAATTTAGTAAAACAGAGGGAATAGTTAGTCATGTTTTTGGCTGTCTTATATAATCTTAAATTTGGTGCAACGGAGAGACTGACATTATAGTAAAACCTCGATTTTATTTAACGGATTATAGGAGTAACGTCTGTCAGGTAATTCTGACTGCCCGTTAAACTCGAAAGTAATACTGTACATATATTCACCGAAGTTGCTAGAATGTTATAAAAAGTGCTGTACATGTATTGTGTGGACTATAAAACTAGAAATTTTTAATTATAGTTGAATCCTGACCGAATCTTATTCAGAGTCTGAATAACTCTCAAACACCCTAGCTGGAGGTTATTCAGACAACACTGTCTGCTCGGCAAGTTGATGGAAAATCCTGAATAGGCACAGTGTGAATATTGTAAAGGCAGAGAACACGAATTTGTTTACAGTTTCTTCATAACAGCAGTAACCATAAACACGACTTAGTAGAGCATTTTAACAAGTTTCAGGCGCCTCCGTAGCCAGATGTGGCTAGGAGCAGCAGTGCGTAGCACACGCTTCTTGATTAGACCGGGGTCCGAGCCCGTGCCCACCAAATACGGAGGATGCGGAAAGGTCAGGGAATGACCACCGCATATCCCGGAGCAATATGGCCTTAGTTGCTAATGCTCCTATACCAAATAACAAACAAACAACAAGTTTCGTCAATGGTTTTATAACCATTGACGAAACTTGTTAAAATGCTCTACTAAGTCGTGTTTACCATTAGAAACTTGTTAAAATAAAAAAAGAACAAAAATGCTTAATGCAGAATTTCGGTTTTTCTATCTGCTTAACTTATAGTATACTGATAATGACTCTAGCCGAATGGTCAGGTGCGAGAGCGAAACAGCACACGCGTTTGAGTGGACCGCGGTTAAAGCTCACTTTACTGCTAAATGCGATTAACAATTGCATTCGTTGTCGAATTATAAACAACTTTTTTTTTTCTTTCTTTTTCTTTTTTGACGAAAGACGACCAACCTCCTTATTAACTGCAAGTTAAAATTGCTTTATCCAGAATTAAGATGGTAAATACCATTAGAGAAGCGTTTACGTCACTGAGCACATACCGAAGAAAAGATTGGTTCAGCGATGGGCGTTATTTCTGAAGTGTCTGTTATACCGAGAGATTACTGTACTTTGGTTGATAGCAATTTGAACGAAGTAGTTTACAGTCGCTGTAGTGTAGGAAAGTTCTTTGGAGTGTTCAGAGGCGTTTTCGCAATATCCACATCCATACAGTCCATTTGTCACGAAAACCTTAAAATAAAAATGTAAAAAAATAATAAATAAAAATTAAAAAAACACGCGAACTGTAATTAAAAAATTATAAAATAAAATGCTATTTTTTTATTTCAAAAAAAGCACTTTAATCAACACTGGAAAGATTATGCTAGACTCAAGGGATAGAATTTTTTTCAGCCTGGTCTGTATTTGTTAACATGAGAGACTGCTTCTACATGGATGGGATACAGTTAGATAGAAAGGGTGCAAGAATATTTGCTGATGCTATCGAGGCAGTGTTAGGTGGGTTGGAAAACTGCTAGCTTGGGATATACAAGGACTAATAGATTAACAGTAGCCACTGGCAGAGGTGAAAGTGATTCTTGCACTGCTTCTATTGGAATGAGCAGCAGCCTGGAAAACAAGATGCAGGGTATTTCAGAGACTGCTGGGAGTCATTGCGGTACAAGTAAACACATGGTTGTGTTAGAGTAGAAAAGAATAGGAACAGGTGAATGTATACTTGCGGGTACACCAATGCTAGGAGTTTGGTAAATAAATTTGATGAATTTGAGGTATTGCTCAAAACATCAAAGGCAGATATTGTTGGGATATCAGAGATGTGGTGTCACACAGATATAAGGTAAGGAATGCAAAACTGGAATTTGGGGAGTACAATGTGTATAGGAAGGGAGGCGGGGTTATGCTGTTGGTTAAGAAACACATAAAATCCAAGGAAGTGAAGCCAGTCAACATCGCTGGAGAGTGCAGTGTCGAGTCAGTTTGGTGTGACATAAGCATGGGGAGATCAAAATTGAGAGTAGGAGTGTGCTATAGGCCTAATGACTCTGATGAGTATAATAAGAAACTGTACAGGGAAATAGAGTGGGCCAGTAAATCAGAGAGTCTTAAAATGGGGGATTTTAATTTCCTAGATATTGACTGGAAATTGTGGGTTGGTCACTCACACACTAGCAAGGCTTTTGTGGATTAATTGGATGATTGTTTTCTACATCAGCATGGTAGGGAGGCAACTAGAGGAAGTAATACTCTGATAAGATTATCAGTAGTGATTCTTCGTGCATTAAGAATCTGCAGATAAAGGAACCACTAGGTGGCAGTGATCACAGTGTGCTGAAGTGGGTTTACTCAAAGAGGTAACTACCATTAGGGGTAAAGGGAAGGGTTTTTGCTTTCGTAAAGGCGACTACGGTGGTCTGAGACAGTATTTAAATTCTATACGTTGAGACGAACTGACTGATGATGTTACCAACAGCAAATTCAAAATGGGAAGCATTCAAAGAATTTATCTTGGAAGCTACTAGGCTTTACATACTAACTAAGAAATATTGTTCAAGGTTTAGGCCTAAATGGATGTCAAAATAACTAATGAGACATATGGCAGAGAAGAAAAATGCATGGGATACATATAAATTAATGGGTGACATGGAAGCCTATGATAGATATAAGCTGGTCTGTAACCAAGTCACAAAGGAGATTGAGCAGGCAAAGGCAGATTATGAGAAATCTTTGGAAAAGGATGCAAAGAAAAACAAAAAGGTCTTTATCTATATAAACTCTAGAAGGAAGGGATGAATCAGATTAGTCCACTGGATATTGATGGTTCAACTGTTGATGATCCTGCTCAGGTGGCTAACAAACTAAACGAGTATTTTGCATCTACATTCACCCGGGAGGAGTTATTCAGGGAGGGGAATGCCAGAGGTGAGTTAAACTCTGGCAGTGAGCTAGACGATTTTGTAATAACTGAGAGGAAAGTGGAGGAGAAATTTTTGAAGATGAACATGAAAAAGGCACCCGGGGTGGATGGGATCTATCCAGTTATATTAAATGAGGCAGCAAAGGAAGTAAGCAAACTTTTAGCCATAATTAGGAGAGCTTCTTTGGACTCAGGGGAGGAACCCATGGACTGGAGATGTGCAAATGTGAATCCAATTCACAAACGAGGATCAAAGGGCGACACAAGTAATTATAGACCTGTTAGTTTAACTTCTGTTCCAGGAAAATTAATGGAGGCACTGGTTAAAGAAGCACTGCAGGATCATCTAGACAAGACTTCAGTTATAGCTCGGACACAGCATGGTTTTGTTAAGGGAAAGTCTTGCCTGACCAATTTCATTGTATACTATGATGTGGTCACAAAGGAACTGGATGTAAAGAATAATTTTGATATCACATATTTGAACCTTAGAAAGGCTTTTGATACTGTTGCACATGGAAGACTGCTGAACAAATTGGAGCAGTGTGGCATTGGAGGCAAATTGCTGCTATGGATAAAAGGATGGTTGAGTGGGAGAAAACAGAGAGTGGTAATCAATGGACACTGCTCATCGTGGACTAATATTATTTATTTATTTTATTTTATTTTATTTTTTGCTAGTTGTTGCGCATCGGCTTCTGTGGCCATAATGCACCTCCCAAAGGTTTTTTTTTTTTTTTTTTTTCATTTTACACTGATCCAAGCCCGAGGCAGGATTCGAACCCGAGATCTTTCGGTTGCCAGGCAGGCACTTTACCCACTTGGCTAGCCCGGTCGACCTAATGTTATTAGTGGAGTCCCTCAGGTTTCAGTGTTGGGTCCATTGTTGTTTTCTGTATTTATAAATGATAGGTATAGGTATGTTGAGGGTCTGACGGCTCCGGGGATTTCTCCCATCTCATAAATGATATTGATGATGATATATCAAGCTTAATGTCCAAGTTTGCAGACGATATGAAGGTTGGCAGGGTTGTTAAGGACACTAATGACAGTACGTTGCTGCAACAGGATCTAGATAAGTTGAGCACATGGGCTGAGAGGTGGCAATTGAAGTTTAACATTGACAAATGTAAAGTACTACATATGGGAAGCAGTAACCCCAGAGTGACGTATCAACTGACAGTGGTAGAGAACGAAAAGGACCTGGGGGTAATTGTGCAGGCAGATATGAAGTTTTCTGAGCAGTTCAGACGGTCTTCAAGAGTAGCTCATAATGCCTTGTCATTGATATACAGGAATTTTTCTAGCAGGGATAAGGAGGTGATTATCCCCTTGTATAAGGAAATGGTCAGGCCACACCTTGAGTACTGTATACAAGTCTGGCGGCCTCATTTTAAGAAGGATGTAGAGCTGCTGGAACGAGTACAGAGAAGGGCAACAAGATTAGTGAATGGAACAAAGGGGTGCTCTTACGAAGAAAGGCATAAGCTTTGCAAATTACCATGTCTGGAGACTAAGCGAAGTGATCTGATTGAGGTGTATAAAGCCTTGAATGGTTTGAGCATGCTCAATGCTGATGGGATTCTTCCTCTTGCTCAGAATAATCACCTGAGAGGGCATAAATTCAAATTGAGGAAAGACAGATGTAGGATAGGCGCCTCCGTAGCCAGATGGGAAGAAGCAGCAGTGCATAACGCACGCTTCTTGATTAGACCGGGGTTCGATCCCGTCACCACCAAATACGGGGATGCGGAAAGATCAGGGAATGATCATCGCATATTCCCGGAGCAATATGGCCTTAGTTGCTAATGCTCCTAAAAACCAAATAACAAACACAAACAGATGTAGGATAGCTGTGCGGAAGTTTGCCTTTAGTCAGAGGGTAGTTGGAACAGACTTCCATCCTTTGTTGTGGAAGTTGATAGCCTAAATAAATTTAAAACTGAGCTGGACAGGTATTTGGAACGAAAGGAGGGATGAAATGGGAGCGTTTTTTTTTTTTTTTTTTTTGGGCTGATGCTGCATAAGTTTGCTTTATTGCATTATATTCCTCTACTAATGCTAATGCTAACACGTTCATTTTAAATTAGGATGGTAAATCCGATACCAAAAATGATCAAAGAAAAATACACTTTATTATCAGAATAATTATCATATACATTAATAGTTTTTATAAACAATGATGGAACATGTTCTCCGTTAGAAGTACATTTTGTTCATGATGCGAGTGACACGAGAAAGAGTTTGTGTCGTTACACTCCTGTTTGTATTTTGTGCCCGCTTTGATCTGATTTAATGTTTTATGGATTTCCCTTGTAACTTTTCTCTTTTAATAACCCCCATAAAAAGAAGTCTAGAGATGTTAAATCAGAAAACCTTGGCAGCCAAAGTCCTTTTGATATGATTCCATCCCCAAAACATTTTTTGCAACATTTTTGTGATTGAGTATGGTAGGTTGCCCCGTTATGTTTGAGCCAGACCTTGATTTTACCAAGGGATCATAACACAATGCAATAAATTGTGTTATGATGTCTTGGTAAACATCAGAGGTGACATTTGGTTAAAAAAAAATACAAGCCCAACTATCCTTCTTCGAGATATGTCACACCAAACACCGATTTTTGGGCATGTAAGAAGGTTTGCAAAAAAGTGCGGATTTTCAGAGCTTCTTGTTCTTCAGTTTAAACTATTGACATAGCCACGAAGGTGAAACCATGCTTCGTCAGTAAAATAAATTTATCCAAAATTTCAATACTTCAAGGCGAAGTAGCCTTTTTCAGCAAGGGACAGTACCGTAAACTTTCAAAATTATCCTGAAATTGAAGCTCATTCATACTGTGGATTCGGTAAGAAAAAAGTGGCCAAGACAGGCTGCAAGAGTAGCTATAGGGTCTTGTCAGGGCCGGCCCCAAAATTTCTGGAGCCCTGCTCAAGAATTACTTGTGAGCCCTGGGATCCTGTGCAAAAATTACATTTTTAAATAATGTACTAAGTATGATATCAAACGAAACATACACATTGAGAATGAAGTATATGCTCTGCTTCTAGCAATTGTCAAGTCTACTCGCACAAGCGCTTTTGGAGTGACGATAATGTGGGTTAG
The DNA here is from genome assembly GCF_048544385.1 of Mastigoproctus giganteus. Taxonomy (NCBI): domain Eukaryota; kingdom Metazoa; phylum Arthropoda; class Arachnida; order Uropygi; family Thelyphonidae; genus Mastigoproctus; species Mastigoproctus giganteus. The sequence goes on along the minus strand of NC_143581.1, from coordinate 152,294,141 downwards.
TCGGCGGTAGGCTCGTTGATAGAAATAGAAAAGACGCGGATGATTTTATTAATAATTGATAATTTATTTATCCCTATTTTGTGTTACAATTGTTGGGAGATAACAGCAAGAAGGGAAGGAGAACACATAAGCCAGAGGCTTTTTAGGGGGTGTTCCCTTTGAAAAAGATAAAATAAAACCAGACCTGAAATTACATAGGTGTTATTTAAGGAAAATACGTATCAGCCAATTACAGTGCCTGAGGAGATTTCATGACATTTCTGTTAACTGAATGTTGGAAATTAGAAAGGAAAAAAAAAAAAAAAAAAAAAAAGGCGTTTAATCAACAGTGTAAGTGCTACAATGTATTCCCACAAGAAGACTAACCTTATTGGAGTACCTTGGTGAGAAACTTTTGCTATTCTATTGGGATTTATGTCAGATACTAGCGTTATTCTCTGTTTTCCTTTGTTTGCGAGACTGTATGGTCACCATACAGCTCACGAAGGGAAAATAGAGAAGTGCTCTGGTATAACGCGGCTACCACGCTAGGATCTGGTCCTTGACTGGGGAAGGATCCCCCCCACTAGTGTGTACCCTGGGCTGAACGAGAGCCCCAACT